>NW_022196628.1:0-209802 GCF_008641045.1 Pistacia vera
CCAGCAAGACCTTTCTCAGATGGGGCTTGGACAAAAACAGTAGATGCAGTCGATGGTACCATGGACAAATCAGTGGTAGCTCCACATGATCGCACCAAGGGGTATTGGAATGCAGCATTGGAGTAGTTCCCATACGCAGCACGTCTCTGATACACAGAGGGCCTGTTGAAAGCTCCATCGCAGCCTTGATGGGAAGCACTAGATTGAAGGAGCTGCCCAGCTACCTTCTGCATGACGGTAGGTTGTTGAGCTTGATCAACCATGGCGACTTTCCCTGCAGAGTCCCATACACAATCAGTCAAAAAAGATACATAAATTTGTAAACACACAACAGTACACACACTGAATGAGATCAAACAACGTATAAAGAGAGAAAAAAAATAGTTCACATGCTCAATTTAGTGAAACAAAACTCAAGATATCCTTTGATAAAGTGATGGTCAGATAAACATAAGAAGTAATGCTTGCGCAATCCATAATAAGAAAAAAGGTAAAAAAAAAAACTGAATCAGAGAACTCAGGATAAAGACATAAAAACAAAGCATACAATATGATGAAAAAAGAAAAAGCAGGACATATAACACAACACCATGTATGTGTGTGTCTATATATGTGTCAATAATTCAACGAAAAATGAATTCATCCATTAAAAGAAACAGCATAATTGCCTACAAAGGGAGTAAATCAACAAGTTGACACGAAGTTCTGAAGCACAACCAACTTTGATACCAAGCACAAAACCGGAGGTTCTATTATAGAATAAATAAATAATAACCAAACCACCTTCGAATCAGTAACTAAAAATAGATCTAAATTGTTACAAATCACTGTCACTACTCAAACCACAAACTAACTAATAAATCAACTAACCATTTATATAATAATCAATCTAAAAATTGAATATATAAGAATCAAAACATAGTATTATTTTTAATATCAATATCAAATGAATCTAAGAATGACAAACAGTTCTAGATCTACAGATACTTAAGATCAATACCCCATAAAAATAAATAAAAAATAAAAATAATTCATTAAACTAAACTTCGACAATCGAACAGTTACAAACAGATCTAACGAATCAAACGACAATAATTACTAAAGACATTTCAAGCGGAAAACGAAAGCAGTTACAAATCTTAAGCAGAATCGAGTCAAAGCAAGAAGTGAAGATCTGAAGAAATCAGGCGTTAGAGATCACCTGGAGAGGCGATAGATTGAGCGGCTGTCAGTGGTCTCCGCCTTTCGCTTTGGTTTCAAAGGAAAGGCGTGAGAGAGAGATAGTAGTAGCTCTTTGTGTTTTGCGGACGTCGGCGTGCTTTGAAATGAGCAAAAGTCTCCTTTTTATTGGCTCTATTGGGAGGGTTTTGATTCTTGTGCTCGGCGGCCTACGTGCTGATCTTGAGGTTTCGGCATACAACTTCGTTTATTACCGTAGATCTAGTTGACATTCATCATAGTCAAAACACTAAACGGCACCGCTGCGTTGTATTTTCTTTATTTATTTTATTTGTTATGGGTTTGAATAGTAGCCGCCCACCGACCCACGTGGCTGACCTAGTACTTAGGCGTTGCTTGATTTGTCAATTTCCGTCCAAAAAGGAAAGTGAGTTGTCAACTATGGGGCTAGGCTGGGCTGGGCCAAGTAAAGCCCATTAGTATTGAGCCTCTTCTAGCCCAATAAATTTTGTTGGAGATCAAGTTATAAAGCAAAAGTCTCCTTGTGCTTGAAAGTTATGTGTCCAAAAATTTCAAAAACTATTTATTGTAAATAGATACCACGCAAGAATTGAACCAAAACACAAGATTTTACGTAGCTTGTTTTATGTGAATCTGTTTGGATTGTTAATAATTATTCAATACAAACAATTATCGTACTCCTCCAGCAATTTGGGCTTTGGAGTCGGCCCAAGTTTCTCCTTTTCTAGTAAAGATCCTGCCCAACTCAGCTGATCCAATAATAATAAGGTCAGTCATGGCCCATTGGTAATTCAGCTTTCAACTTCCAATGGAAATTAGAAAAAATGGAGATGCGGGGGATCGAACCCGGTGCCTCTCGCATGCAAAGCGAGCGCTCTACCATTTGAGCTACATCCCCGTTGATTGACTTCTGTGGGTTATTTTATTTTATTAAGTATTGGCCATGTACAAGAACACCTCTTCTTTTATCATTGTGGTGCGGCTGTGATTAGAAACGCGGCTTGGCCCAGCCAGTTGAACTGATTTAACCGTGACCCAGAGCCTTCACCATGTTAGGTTACAAATTTTCCTATTCCTTTAAAACCCTAGAAATTAGGACATCAATCCATGAATAATTGAAAGCTAGAATGTTAGAGCTTTTGAAAAGGAATGGTCGATGAGTGGAATGGTGGCAACGGCATCAATTTCTAGTAAGTGAATCGACCAAAAATCATAGAACAATGTCATCGGAAAAGCCCTTATAGTCGGCGATTGGGGAGGCAAACGGGAGAGGTGTGAGATGGGTTTTGGTCCGGAGGTTGAGGGGAGTGTTTTCATGGTGATGGGAAGTATTGTCGTCGCCCAAAAAATGCCCTATTTGCCGATACTGACAGTGGTGTTTGGGGTGTTTTTGTAAGATTTCAAATTTATAGGAATTTACAGTAATTTTCAGGGATATTTTTATTAGATTTCATACTTTTAGACATTGGTTTGACCTGCCGGTCAAACTGGTTAAACTGCTCAACTCGGGACCCGGTGGCCTGGCCGGGTTACTGCACGGAGCGGATTTCTAATCACCCCTTCAGCTTGAAAGCAAGTGCGTACCTTTGCTTACTACTCAACAGTTTTCACAGCTTTGTGTTGCCAGTCTGACCCAATGATGCATTAATTTGTGACAAGAAAATTTCTGTCTTTGTATAAGAAACTCAAAAATCGATCTTCTTGTTCTCAAATATAACCCTCTATACGCCTGTTGCTCAGTAAATTCTTGGTGCTTTGGCCACCAGTCACCATCAACGTCCCATCTATGTTCCAAAAGCTTGCCTGTTTTCACTGCATTTTTCCTGGATTCTCTAGCATAAATGAAATAAAATCATGTCCATTTCACCCTGGATATTCGGGATTTGCCTATTCCTGATCTGGGAATAGCTATGGAAGATGTTAAATTGAAGAAAGCAACAATATTCTTAGAGACATGGATCTCGAAGACTAGAACCCTCGTCCATATTGTTTAATTTCAGGCTTCAATTTAAGCTAAATTTTCTTTCTTTTATTATTTAGTTCTTTATTCTTTAATATTATTTCTCTTATCTTTCTCTTCTGCTAGCTAACCCTTTCAAGCTAGTTGCTGTCTGCTTTGTAGAGACTGCATTCACTGTCCCTTTTGGAGTTTTTTATGCTTCTGAAAGAAAAGCGATATGTTTGCCTTATCTATTCGCCATTCATTTAATGCTCCCCCATTTCTTCTTGTTTGTGAATCAAGGTAGCCAAGCCAGGCCAATTTTTGCAGGTATCCCATTTACTCTTTTCCATGGATTTATGGGCACGTTTAAAAGTGTGTGAGAGGTGAAAAAGGGTAAACATTGTTGGTAAATTGTAGAAATTAAAAGTCTGAAAAGAGAATGGGATGGGGGTTTGAATATGGAATCGAATATGACAGTTTTGGTAGAGAAATTTCTTACAGAAAGCAATAATTGTAGGACCCGATTACTGACTTTCTGGGTTCCTTATGATGACAGATTTAGAACTACGGAGCTGATTGGACCATCTAGGTTGAGGGCCATCTGAACAGTCCTTTACTGATGAAGAAAGCTAGCTAACTGGGCCACAAACACAGCCACTGGCCAACGAGATAGCACAAATTAAACTCCTTAATTAAAATTTTAAAGCTTTGAAAAGGATAAGAAAGCAACAGCTTATTAGATTTGTCGACTGATTAATTAAACATAGGAAAAGATATTGATTTAACATTACTGAGTCTATTCTACCCAAAATATACATTTATTTCCCTATTCTAAAAATTATATTCTGTTTTATTCAATTATTTAAAACTATTCAACTAAACACCCCCTCCCCCACCCTCTCTAAAAAAAAAATTTAGAAATTGACAAAAACACCTACATCTATCCATATTTGCTTGATTCCAGTCAGTACCATCGAAAGCTGAAAGGTAACCGGAATCTAGTATAATGGCACACTACTGGTTGGATCTGGTCAGTAGTACGTTGATCTAGTCTTTTCTAGCCAGATCCATCATGGATCGACCAGAAAATGCTAGATCTATGATTGTAGCTAGTCTTTGTTGACCATCAACGATGACTATATTTTTTACCTTCGTTGATGACCAAACACGGCTAGATCTGACATTTTCTAGCTAGATCCACGGTGGATCTGGCTAAAAAATATCATATCGATACGTGACCGATCAGATTCAGCTGATTATGTACCGATACGACGACTCCGACCATCCTCTAGCGATGGTGGCTGACTATTGATATTTAATAGATAGGTGAGGGTGTTTTTATTAATTTTTAATATTTTATTACAAGAATGATAGGAAATTAACAAACCTAAAGAGATGTTATTGTTAATTTTCAAATCATACTTTGTAATACCTATCAAACTCTTACTTTTTGAAAAATCTCATCTAAAATAGTAAAACAAACACATCCAATTGTTTGGCTCCGTATATGCATCATGCATGAACCTTGGAACTGATGGAGTGACGTTGAGTGGACG
Source organism: Pistacia vera (assembly GCF_008641045.1). Lineage (NCBI taxonomy): Eukaryota > Viridiplantae > Streptophyta > Magnoliopsida > Sapindales > Anacardiaceae > Pistacia > Pistacia vera. The sequence continues at coordinate 4,699 of NW_022196628.1, forward strand.
AGATGTGAGTATTTCCAAACACACAGATTAAGATAAGCTCGGCCCTTCGCTTTCAACCTGTGAGCAATTGCAGAAATTGAGCAATTCATGTTTATGAACAGTGACGTAAGGTTAGCAAATGAACAGTGAGTTCCAATCATATGAAAAAGGACGAAAAAAAGTAAAAAACTGAATCAGAGAACTCAGGACAAAGACATAAAAACAAAGCATACAATATGATGATAAAAAAAAGCAGGACATATAACACAACACCATGTATGTGTGTGTCTATATATGTGTCAATAATTGAACGAAAAGTGAATTCATCCATTAAAAGAAACAGCATAATTGCCTACAAAGGGAGTAAATCAACAAGTTGACACGAAGTTCTGAAGCACAACCAACTTCAATACCAAGCACAAAACCGTAGGTTCTATGATAGAATAAATAAATAATAACCAAACCACCTTCAAATCGGTAACTAAAAATAGATCTAAATCGTTACAAATGACTGTCACTACTCAAACCACCCACTAACTAATAAATCAACTAACCATTTCCCTAATAATCAATCTAAAAATTGAATATATACGAATCAAAACATAGTATTATTTTTAATATCAATATCAAATGAATCTAAGAATGACAAACAGTTCTAGATCTACAGATATTTAAGATCAATACCCCATAAAAATAAATAAAAAATAAAAATAATTCATTAAACTAAACTTCGACAATCGAACAGTTACAAACAGATCTAACGAATCAAACGACAATAATTACTAACGACGTTTCAAGCGGAAAACGAAAGCAGTTACAAATCTGAAGTAGAATCGAGTCAAAGCAAAAAGTGAAGATCTGAAGAAATCAGGCGTTAGAGATCACCTGGAGAGGCGATTGATTGAGCGGCTGTCAGTGGTCTCCGCCTTTCGCTTTGGTTTCAAAGGAAAGGCGTGAGAGAGAGATATTAGTAGCTCTTTGTGTTTTGCGGACGACGGCGTGCTTTGAAATGAGCAAAAGTCTCCTTTTTATTGGCTCTATTGGGAGGGTTTTGATTCTTGTGCTCGGCGGCCTACGTGCTGATCTTGAGGTTTCGGCATACAACTTCGTTTATTACCGTAGATCTAGTTGACATTCATCATAGTCAAAACACTAAACGGCACCGCTGCGTTGTATTTTCTTTATTTATTTTATTTGTTATGGGTTTGAATAGTAGCCGCCCACCGACCCACGTGGCTGACCTAGTACTTAGGCGTTGCTTGATTTGTCAATTTCCGTCCAAAAAGGAAAGTGAGTTGTCAACTATGGGGCTAGGCTGGGCTGGGCCAAGTAAAGCCCATTAGTATTGAGCCTCTTCTAGCCCAATAAATTTTGTTGGAGATCAAGTTATAAAGCAAAAGTCTCCTTGTGCTTGAAAGTTATGTGTCCAAAAATTTCAAAAACTATTTATTGTAAATAGATACCACGCAAGAATTGAACCAAAACACAAGATTTTACGTAGCTTGTTTTATGTGAATCTGTTTGGATTGTTAATAATTATTCAATACAAACAATTATCGTACTCCTCCGGCAATTTGGGCTTTGGAGTCGGCCCAAGTTTCCCCTTTTCTAGCAAATATCCTGCCCAACTCAGCTGATCCAATAATAATAAGGTCAGTCATGGCCCATTGGTAATTCAGCTTTCAACTTCCAATGGAAATTAGAAAAAATGGAGATGCGGGGGATCGAACCCGGTGCCTCTCGCATGCAAAGCGAGCGCTCTACCATTTGAGCTACATCCCCGTTGATTGACTTCTGTGGGTTATTTTATTTTATTAAGTATTGGCCATGTACAAGAAAACCTCTTGTTTTATGATTGTGTGGTGTGGCTGTGATTAGAAACCGGCTTGGCCCAGCCGGTTGAACTGGTTTAACCGTGACCCAGAGTCTTCACCATGTTAGGTTACAAATTTTTCTATTCCTTCAAAATCCTACAAATTAGGACATCAATCCGTAAATAATTGAAGGCTAGAATGTTAGAGCTTTTCAAGATGAATGGTCGGTGAGTTGAATGGTGGCAACGGCATTGATTTCTGGTGAGTGAATCGACCAAAAATCGTAGAATACTGTCATCGGAAAAGCCTCTGTCGTTGGCAATTGGGGAGGTGTGAGATGGGTTTTGGTCAGGAGGTTGAGGGGGGTGTTTTCATGGTGATGGGAAGTGTTGTCGTAGCCCAAAAAATGCCCTATTTGTCGATGCCGACGGTGGTGTTTGGAGTGTTTTTGCAAGATTTCAAATTTATAAGAACTTACAGCAATTTTTAAGGATATTTTTATTAGATTTCACACCTTTAGACATTGGTTTGACCCGCCGGTCAAACCGGTTAAACTGCTCAACTCGGGCCGATGGCCTGGCCAGGTTACTGCATGGATCGGATTTCTAATAACCCCTTCAGCTTGAAAGCAAGTGCGTACCTTTGTCTTACTACTCAACAGTTTTCACAGCTTTGTGTTGCCAGTCTGACACAATGATGCATAATTTGTGACAAGAAAATTTCTGTCTTTGTATAAGAAACTCAAAAATCGATCTTCTTGTTCTCAAATATAACCGTCTATACGCCTGTTGCTCAGTAAATTCTTGGTGCTTTGGCCACCAGTCACCATCAACTTCCCATCTATGTTCCAAAAGCTTGCCTGTTTTCACTGCATTTTTCCTGGATTCTCTAGCATAAATGAAATAAAAGCATGTCCATTTCACCCTGGATATTCGGGATTTGCCTATTCCTGATCTGGGAATAGCTATGGAAGATGTTAAATTGAAGAAAGCAACAATATTCTTAGAGACATGGATCTCGAAGACTAGAACCCTCGTCCATATTGTTTAATTTCAGGCTTCAATTTAAGCTAAATTTTCTTTCTTTTATTATTTAGTTCTTTATTCTTTAATATTATTTCTCTTATCTTTCTCTTCTGCTAGCTAACCCTTTCAAGCTAGTTGCTGTCTGCTTTGTAGAGACTGCATTCACTGTCCCTTTTGGAGTTTTTTATGCTTCTGAAAGAAAAGCGATATGTTTGCCTTATCTATTCGCCATTCATTTAATGCTCCCCCATTTCTTCTTGTTTGTGAATCAAGGTAGCCAAGCCAGGCCAATTTTTGCAGGTATCCCATTTACTCTTTTCCATGGATTTATGGGCACGTTTAAAAGTGTGTGAGAGGTGAAAAAGGGTAAACATTGTTGGTAAATTGTAGAAATTAAAAGTCTGAAAAGAGAATGGGATGGGGGTTTGAATATGGAATCGAATATGACAGTTTTGGCAGAGAAATTTCTTACAGAAAGCAATAATTGTAGGACCCGATTACTGACTTTCTGGGTTCCTTATGATGACAGATTTAGAACTACGGAGCTGATTGGACCATCTAGGTTGAGGACCATCTGAACAGTCCTTTATTGATGAAGAAAGCTAGCTAACTGGGCCACAAATACGGCCACTGGCCAACGAGATAGCACAAATTAAACTCCTCAATTAAAATTTTAAGGCTTTGAAAAGTATAAGAAAGCAACAGCTTATTAGATTTGTCGACTGATTAATTAAACATAGGAAAAGTTATTGATTTAACATTATGAGTTATAATCCCAGTTAAAGCAAGCCACTAAGGTACTAGAAAGTCTAGTGTGTTTGTTTTAGTATTTTTGCATTATCCTATCCCTATCCTATTCAAAATACATATTTGTTTCCTTATTCTGAAAATTATATTATATTTTATTCAATTATTTTAAACCTCCTAGGTTTGTTAATTTAACTAAATCCCCCCCCCCTCTCTCCCCCAAAAAAAGTTTAGAAATTGACAAAAACACCTCCACCCATCCACATTTGCTTGATTCCGGCCACCACCGCCGAAAGCTGGAAGGTGACCAGAATCTAGTATAATGACGCATTACCGGCTAGATCGGTGATCTGGCCGATAGTGCACCGATCTAGCCTTTTCCAGCCAGATCCATCGTGGATCTGATCAAAAAATGCTAGATCTATGACAAAATCTTTGGCTGTAGCTAGTTGTCAATAACAGCCAAAATATGGTCGTCATTGATCATCAACGATGGCCATATCTTTGGTCATCGTTGATGACCAAACGTGGTTAGATCTAGCCTTTTCCAGCCAGCTAGAAAAGGCCATATCCAACGGTGGTGGCCGGTTACTGGTATTTAATGGATAGATGGGATTGTTTTTATTAATTTTTAATGTTTTATTACAGGGGTGATAGTAAATTAACAAACGTAAGAAAATGTTTTTGTTAATTTTTAAATCTTACTTCGTAGTAACCATCAAACTCTTATTTTTTCAAAAATCTTATCCAAAATAATAAAACAAACACGTTGTGTTTGGCTCCGTATATGCATGAACCTTGGAACTGATGGAGCGATGTTGAGTGGACGAGATGTGAGTATTTCCAAACACACAGATTAAGATAAGCTCGGCCCTTCGCTTTCAACCTGTGAGCAATTCATGTTTATGAACAGTGACGTAAGGTTAGCAAATGAACAGTGAGTTCCAATCATATATATATATATATATATATATATATGCTAGGCTAATCCTTTCCGCCCTGTTGCATTCGATGTAGCTCATCTGTCACCCTCACATGCATCGTTTTATCAGGTTATAATCTCACCCTTTAATAAATTTATTGGTTGCTCTTTAAGCTTAAGTCTCATCTTCTCCTACCTTCCCCAATCACTTTCAGAGTCTTAATTTTTAGTAATCCGTAGCATCTGAATCAAGCAAATGTTGCTATCACTGTTTTTAACTAAGAAAAAATTTCTCCCTTCCGAGAGAGACTGCTCTATCACGGTTGCATTAGAAACGACAAAGGTCAGGAATTCCAATAATGGTGCTTACTTCTATGTGCTGAACTCTGAATAGTGCAACTTGCAAGCTTGATTATGAAAGAGTAGTACAAATTTCATTCTCTAAGTTTGATTTATTTTTGAAGGACTAATTACTGCGTTTTGTGATGTGCTAATATCTATGACATGGTGGTAATGGCGGTGGCATATATATATATATATATATATATATATATCGAAGTTAATCTCTTAATGGCTAAACATAGTTTAATAAAAATAACCTCACAATGTTCTTGGAAATTCTCTTCCTCATGTATATATCTAATTAATCTTTAGACACATAAATTTATGAATCTAAACAAAATAATTTTGTTTGATGTAGATTATAAGATTTTATTTTCTTTGACATGTTCGTATATTTAGTAATTAACCTTTACATTGAAATTAGGAGGACAAATATTGCTGACCTAACCACTTGGTTTGTAGCCAGATGACAAGACCTTAGGTTACTCAGAGATCTTGTGTTCAAATCCCATCAAGTGGACACATATCACATTTGTGATTGACTTGACTCATTGAATTTGTAGGGTGTTAAATGAACCTCAAGAATTAGTTACATGGCTTATTGGACTTATAGGATATTCAATGAATCCCGGTGATTAATTGAGATACGTACAAGCTGACCCGGACATTCGGGTCTCAAAAAAAAAAAAATTTAATAAATAAAATATATATATATATTGCTGACCTAAAAGTACATTGAAATTATAAAGAGTAGCCTTGACTTTCTTTTTCTTTTAATTTTTTTTTTTTTATAGGGCTATTGTGATAGTTTAGGTGAAGGAAAAAAAACAATTTGGAAAGAAACAACAGAGATTTGATTTAGCCTTTATGGGAGTTCCAATTTGGGAGGCAGAATGGTTTGGGAACACCAAAACAACTCTTGAACATGGAGACTCGAAAGGCTCAAGCTCAATTCCCAAACACACACTCGTGCAATCTTGGAAACAATTAATATAATATATTTGGTAAAGACTCAAAAATCAAATTAAGTTATGGGCATATGGGCTATATATGGTCAAAAGAAATTAAAGACTCCTTCATAAATAACTTATGAATTATAATAATACTACTACAAAACCCTTGACTTTGCATTGATAGAGCAATTAATTCTTCTTAAAAATGGGAATTGCAAAGACTTTATTAGCTCCTCTTCGTTTACCACAAATAGAGACATTATTTAATAGAAACAAATGAAATATAAATCAATTTGGATTAATTAATTAATTAATTGTTTATTATTTAATTGACTTGTGTTCACATAAGGACTTGAAGTTCGAGATGAAATCTCATAATGTTGGTACATTCAATTGTGCCTAACCCCAAGTTCTTTGCACATAGAAAGAGTAAACGATTTTTTCCCACCCAAGGTTTGCCTTAATGACACTTTCCCACCCAAAAAGTTTCAAAATACCACTTTTCCACCCAAAGTTTATATTTTGTTAATACCCAAAACATATTTCACTTTCTTAGCTGGCATTCGGCGAGTTACAAAGAGCTTGGTTAATAAGGATTTTGTAGAGTGGAGGCCGATAGATCGAATGGTAGTGATCGATTGAATATTCGCCGTCGAAATCAGCTAAAAACAGGATACCCTACCTTTGCAGTGGCCGACAATCAGCGAGAAATCAAATGCTGAAGTGAGAGAGGTTTTATAGAGAGGAGAACAGAGGTTTAGTGGTGACAAAGAGAATTTTCGCTACCGAGATCGACTTTGAACAGTAACAGAATATTAACTTTGGGTTGAAAGGTGATATTTTAAAACTTTTTGAGTGGGATGTGTCATTAAGGCAAACCTTGGGTGGGAAAAAAAATCGTTTACTCCACATAGAAAATATGAATCATGCATTTGGAGATATGAATAATTGTTATCTTCATAATATCTTTGTTACTAATTACTATGTTAATTTCAAATCCCCTATGAATAATTTTCCTTTGTTTATTGGTAAGTGGCTTTGAGCCTATAAGTTAATTTCTAATTTAATTGAAATTAAGTGTACTCCCTCAATAAATGGGTTTATATTTGGTCAACAAAAGCCCTCACAATGTAGTTATTATGGTTTGATAAAAACTAAAAGATTGTTTCCACTAGGAGAATTTTATATTCTCATCACCAACAAAATTCAAATTAATTAATGTCATATGTGTAACTACCACATGACTACTAAAATATTAGTTTCTTAATTGTTTAATTAATAAGAACTAATATTTGTTTTTCAAATTTCTTTTAATGAAGCTAAATTCTCTATATTTTAAGTTTTTTTTTTTAAAAAAAAAAAATAGGGGTGAGTCGTGAGCATGGGTAGCAAGTAGAATCGGAACCGAAATCTGCCCAGAACCAGCCTTCACAGGGTCGATTTTTCTTGCATATGCAGGAACTAGAACCAACTTGGAATCTGAAATGGTAACCGAGGTGGAGTACTCGGTATGGCCTTGTCTTGGAATCGAAACTAGTTGAGGTAAGACAATGACTGAACACCATCAACCAAAAAAAAAAAAATCAATTAATATTACGCATTCACAATTATTAAACGTATTATATTACTCTTTCAATTATTAAAATCTCTCTTACATTATCAAAACTCCACGACCTTAATAAAGTAACTGTTTAATATTAAATGGATCCCATGAAAAAAATATCCCATTTTTGTTCTTCGATCATGTACATGTATAATTCTTCAGCTGTGACTGAGACTGCTGAGCATTATAACTTGAACTTTGTCCCATTCTCTTTGCCCCTTAATTGTTCAAAATACTCCACCTGAATCTCCTCCTGCACCTTCTGATTCAAGAGGGGTCCCCTCTCCTCTCTCTCTCTCTCTGCAAATGCCATTACTTGGAATACTCTAGCTGCTAGTATCAGAAAATTACTAACTTAAACAAAAGTTTAATTCTTATCAACAACAGTTTTAAATCCATATTAACAAGAAGCTACAGTTATGGAACTTCTGTCTAATGTCTATCGCTGTCTTTGCCTTGCTTGAAATGGCCAACTATTGCACTTATAAGTATTTTGGTTTTGTCAACTTATTCATTGGGAGTGGTACACAATCTATTTAGTTTCACTTTAAAGGTATTCACTACTAAATCGCAGAGATCACAACACATCTGACAAAATTTATTTTAATATTCATGCATATCACACGTACTTTAATTAAATGTGATTATATTTCTAGTAGTGGAAATATTTTTTGTGGACATTGTATATTATGTGAGCCGGAAAAGATTTTATTAAATTATGATTTCAATAATTCTTTTCCTAAAAGAAGATTATGATTCTAAGAATTATTTTCTTATAAGGAGTCTAGGATCTCAATAATCCTTTCTAACACAGGCTTTGAATTATTGTGTTTTATCTCTTATTGTATGAGTTAATTCTAGAATGTTGTTCCACGTTGAGATCTGGACATGTTTGAGCTGTTGCTGCAGAAATAATTCGTCATTGTTAAAATTTGAGAGGAGCTCAAGTGCGACCTAGTGATCCGTGGAGGAGAAGCTAGACTATAAAGATTTGAGGTTCAACTAAAGAGCGAAGATTGAAGTGTTGTCTAAACAGGGAGTTTTTATAATTGATATTTATTCTTGTCTTTGTAATTGAACATATAATTATTTCATAATGAGTTAGTTTTTTCTAGAATTGGTCTCATGGATGTAAGCATGTTACTGAACCATGTAAAATTGAGTTATGCGTTTTATTTTATATTATGGATGGTTTATATATTTAATCATTAATTTATCAACTCATTAAATATAACATGAATAAATAATTTTAATTCCACGTCAGCTTTAATCAACATGATAAAGGTTCAAAACTTCCATTTCGTTTTCAAGGGGTTTCATGTCTTGCACGCGGCAAAGCTTTTGTTTATGCCGACAGAATACAACCACTGTTTCTACTATTAATATTTTAGTGTTTAATTCCAGTTCCACGTGTCGACTTCATGTTAATACTGGAACCTTCTCAGGTACTTATAATTAAACAGCGATAAATTTACTCCCTGTCAAAAAAAATACCACCTTAGTTAATTTGTACGCACAATTAACTTCACTTAAAAAGGCAAATGTGAACGTCATTGTCCTGCTACAGACATTGATTTATCATGTAATTAATGAGTTAAGCAAGCCACATTCTTATGATAATATAATATTTTCTTGTTTTTTCGAAGTATTTTGGAGTTATCTCATGGAGAAGAACTAAATAAACTTGTTTAATTTATATAACTCTTTGCTTATTGCTGTCATTTGATTACTAAAGTCTAAATGATGTGACATAACATTAATATCAATTCATAAGAATGTGTTCTTCTTTTAGCGAGTTCTTATGTTGTTGGGGTAAGATTTTTCCCATTAAATTTTTTATGGCTGTTGACTGAATTTTCCAAGCTAAGAAGATGAGAGAGTGATGGAAGAAACAGAAGGTGCACTGCAGGGAGTGCATGAATATGGAACATTGAACTCGCACACCAAAGCAAATGCTGGAAGAGGCTAAGCTTTGAAAATACTTATGTTGCTTCAAGCAAAGTATTATTAATAGATATTTAAATATAATATTAAAAATTATATACAATTACAGAATGTTCCTCTCTCTCTCTCTTTCTCTATGTGGTGCATTGTAATGCAACAATCTCTTGGGAGACAACCTGCAAGTCTAATCTCTGACTTTCTTTTTGGCTTTTACTCCTTTCTTTATCATCTTCTTTAAATCCTATTAAATTTTCTTCCCCCTTGTTTGCAGAGGTAATTTCTTGACTTTCCTCTCCATTTTGTTTTACCATTTTCAACTTTAGTTAATTTACTCCTCATAATATCACACCCTCTCTTTCTCTTTCTCCCACCATCAAACAACTTCATGTTTTTGTGTATATATATATATATATATATTCATATATGTACTCAGAAAGTGCCAAAACTTCTGTGTAGTACCTAGCTCTTCTTCTCTAACTTGATAGCTTCGTATCTTTCTCATAATTTGATTATAATGACAGATCCTTACTCTAATCTCTTCACTACTGGTTCATGGTTCAACTTCAAGCCTCTTCACCCTCACTACTCTCCTCCAACTTACTCAAATTTAAACAACTCAACTACTTTCACTACTCAATCTGAAAACTATTCACTACTTTTCCCTTCTCCTCCTTCACCTCCACTCAAAGAAGCACTTCCTCTAATCAACTGTTTAAGCCCTAGGAGACAAGAAGAAGAACATGAATCATCAACAAGTACAGCAGAAGAGGACAAGAACTTGAACAAAGAAGATTCTGGTGAAACTGTTACTGTTGCCCTACACATAGGCCTGCCAAACCCTAGTAATTCTGGTTTGGGGTCTAAATTCAGAAGACTCTCACCATCTTCAGATGTGATGGACAAAAGAGGAGTTATGAGTTTGGAAAATTTCAACAACGCTGAGTACTGGATTCCAACTCCATCTCAGATTCTCATCGGTCCTACACAATTTTCATGTCCTGTTTGCAGTAAAAGCTTTAACAGATACAACAATCTGCAGGTATGCCCCGTTTTCCACTAAAATGACCCATAAATTCCTCTCTTTTTTTATTTTCTTCAAGATTATTGCTACTAGCATGATTCAGTTCGCATTTTCTTTTGCTTTTTTGTTTCCTCTTGAAGTTATAGAATTTTTGCATGTTTCTTTCTTGGCTTGAGATTTGCATCATGAGCATGACTATCTGGTGCAAAGTACTGAAACTTTGCTCGTGCTTTGTAACTTGAAAGATTGTGTTTCACCTAGTTTTGATGGTCAAGGAAAGACTGATAAGGTTTAAAGTGCTTCCAGGGTTTTCAAAGATGAATTCACCAAAGTAACTTACAATCTGCACACTCAACTATAGAAAAAAAAACATGTTGAACAGTGAAACTTGTGCAGCTCCATTTCTCGAGTCTGTTAAAAGAAAGCCCTGGATTCAGTGATGTGTTTCTGCGTGAGGAAGAGACAATTTTTATCTGACACTTCAGGCTGTAAAAATTTATTCGGCCAAAGACATTCAACATTCATTTCAATTAGATTCCCACACAGATCTTTCTTAGCATTTTCAACAAAAGAGCCCAGCTTTATTTTCCTCACACTACCAAACGTGTCATAATGTTCTTGAGACATGGGATTGCAAAAGCACAGCTTTTATTTTTATTTTTTTAACACCAGAAGTTCTACTAGTACTTCATTATTCATGATTCTAAGACATAAGTTCTTTGATAAATTTCTAAAAATAAAGCTCGTTAATAACAGTTAAAAAGGCTAAAAAATGAATGTTTATACTACTCTGTGAGTGACATCTTTGTGTGCCTGAACAAGATCTCGACTCAGGAGTCTGAATAAACCATTTTATTTATAGTAGTACTTCCTTCTTTTTCTGTCTGTCTTATCAAGTTTTTGATTTTGGATCACCTGGCAGATGCATATGTGGGGACATGGATCTCAGTACAGAAAAGGACCTGACTCTTTAAGAGGAACTCAACCAACAGCGATGTTGAGACTCCCTTGCTATTGCTGTGTACAAGGATGCAAACACAACATCGATCACCCAAAAGCAAGGCCGCTCAAAGATTTCAGAACTCTCCAAACTCACTACAAGAGAAAGCATGGAATCAAACCCTTCACTTGTAGAAAATGTGGCAAACCATTTGCAGTGAAGGGTGATTGGCGAACCCATGAGAAGAATTGTGGCAAGATTTGGTATTGTATTTGTGGCTCGGATTTTAAGCACAAGAGGTCTTTGAAAGACCACATTAAGGCCTTTGGTCATGGCCATGAAGCTTTGAATGTTGACAACTTTGAAGAAGAAGATGAACCTGCTTCTGAAATTGAACATGATGGCGATCCCTCAATGTGATGGATTGATCAAACTCCCAGTTAGTTCAGTTTGGTGATCAATTTTTCTTTCGTGTGAAACCTCAAATATTGTTCCCTCTAGGGCTCATGTAAATTAATTCATAAATGTTTGAGGATGGTAGTGAAGTGCAAAGTTTTGTAAAGGAGTGTGTAAGCCTCTGGATTTTATGATTTGAATGTACTTCTGCTTTCTAATTAAAAGAATGTTTCTATAGTTTAAATATAAATATTTTCAATTTAAGTATGCATATTATTCATGACAATGGAATTTATGTAATAACTTTACTTGAATTTCATCTCATCAATTTTAATTTATTTAATTTATATTATTAATTTCAAGTCTTCCACCTATATTATAATATCGGTGTGTATGAATTAGTTTATACCAAGAGTTTTTACATATTATATATATGTTGACAATATCTCATGTTTATTTTATACTATTATTTATTTGTAATTTCAATTTTACACGTCTAAATATGTTGGTAGTACTTTGATCTCTTATAGAGGAAAAATCATGTTAGTGTAGAATATTTAATTAGACATGCAGAATTTTTTTTTTTTTTTTGTAACCAAAGATGTCCGAGTTAGCTTATGCACACTTCAATTAATCATGTTGGGAGATTAGCGCAGTAACTCACCGCCACGACCTCTCACTTAAATCACGAATGTTCAGATTGAGAATTGAACTTGAGATCATGTGTCTATCCGCAATTCGCCCTAACCATCTAAGGCAACCCACAGATGGGACATGCAACCTATCGTTCATAAATAATTTATAAATGTTGCAACTGATAGAAGGAAGAATAAAATTGTGAGCTTGTATACTTATGTATACATAAGTATGGTCGAGTAATAGGAGCAGAAAGCAAGAAGAAATGGAAAATAAAAAAGAGTAATACTAACCTTACAACGAGGCATACAAAGAGTCAAATCCAACCCTTAAAAGAAGGGCAAAAGAGAGAGAGAAAGAGGCAATCATGAATTTCAAGGGCTGAATTTAACTCTTTGTATGTCTCTTTGTAAGGTTAGTATTACTCGATAAAAAATGGATTGCAAGAACTTAGCTGGAACTAGCTATATGGGCAAGATTGACGTGTATTACTAGTTGTAGATTTTGATGCCAAAGGAATTAGTATGCACTCTGCTTATAAATATGGACAATAATAATGTCTGTCATATGATATTTAATTACCAAACAGTAACGCTAATTCGCCAATTAACAGGGAATTTATCTATGAGTTAATTTTTTCGAGTTTTTAAACTCTTATATTGTTTTTCATCATGTCAAGATATATTCCTTTGTTATAATAATAATAATAATAATAATGATTGAGTCACTGAATTTTTTTTTTACCAATAACTACTTAAATCGTATATTAGGGTCCGTTTGTTTCATTATTCTGATATCTTTTAGAATAATATTTTGAAAAAAGTTAAATTGGATGGATATTACGATGTAGAATTTGGAAATTAGCAAAAATATCCCCTATGTTTGTTTATTTATTAAATACCCCTATAATAAAATATTAAAAGTTAACAAAAACACCTCCAACCTACTCATTAAATACGGACAATTGGCCACTACCGCTGGAGGGTTACTAGGGTATTTTTATAATTTCTAAAAAAAATATTTAAAAGTGTTTAGTTAAATTAACAAATTTAGGAAGGTTTAAAAGAAATTAAATAATATAGAATAATATTTTGAGAATAAGTCAATTTTACTATTTAACTTTATTAGAAATACTAATAATAGTATTATAAGAGTGTAACAAACGAGAGCCTTACATTTTACCCTTATTAATTGAGAATCGTATATATATGGTTATTGTCATTTTACTGGTGTGTCTGTCTCAATGATTATTGATTAATTATCGTTAGACCGCATTTTATAAGGGTTGAATCAATAACATTAAACCCAGATTGAAGAGGTTTATAAACAGAACGTCTCGAAATAATACTTGGAGCGAGGGATTCAAATCATCCAGATTTAAAAATTAAAATCTCACCTTGACCATCAATGGATTTAGCCATAGGCATTTATAACACGACCCAAATAAGTCTCGCTTATTGGTATTTGGGCAATTATTCCTGTTGCTTTTACAGAACTTCCCTCTCCATTGACTTGGCAATATTGTAAAACTTTCAATGTGGCAAAAAGATATTAAAGTCGTGCCTAAACAGGAGTTCATGGGCAAACATAAGGTGTTGATAGGATTTTATTTTTAGGTTACCATCCACATGGTGCAGCTAATGTCGAAGGTCATGAACAAACAAACTGTGGAAATATGGAATGCATAGCATTTCCTTGATATCTGCTGGAAGGAGTGATTTTAGCATTCAATCAATCATCCTAATTTATATGATTGATTGAATAAATTACATTTATTTGTATTTATTGATTTCCTTTTCTACATTTACAGAATTTGTATAAATTGACCATTGTAAAGGCAGTATCATAATATTAAACTGCTACTCTTTGTCTTCTCTCTTGATTTCTTACAGGGAATATAATTGACGTCAACTCAAGAAGGTTTTTTTCTTTTTTTTTTTCTTTTACCGAAAAGTTCAAATTAATTTGTACGCACCTCAATTAATCCCTAGAATTCATTAAACACTTTACAAATCTAATAAACTAGATAAGTCACAAATGTAATAAATAATCACTTAATAAGACTCAAACGACCTAACCACAAGCCAAATGGTTAAATCAACAAGTTGCTAGTCTTGAAACCTTTCAAATCCATGTTCGACCCTAATCAGAAGGCTCTTTGCAATATTTATTTATCAAGTTTCTGTCTGGCTTGAAGAAGAATACAACACTGGGTACTATAACGACATCGCTTTGATTTGCTTTAACAAAATGCTTCTAGACCGTGTCAATTTGAGAAAAAAAACTGATACGGAACTGGCGCAACATTATTCTTATACGTTTCAAGAGGTTAAGTAGTTAATAAGGACCATGAAGAAATCCGACGGTTTAAAAGGAAGTAAACAAAGACTAGCATACTGTTTTATCAGCTAGAAGAAAATTTTCAAAATTTCGAAATTATGAATAATTGTGTATCAAAGCAAAATTGCTAAATAGTTATGCACACATCCTAACTATGATTGTATTGTATAACCAAACCAGCTTTGATTGAGGACCCATATTGTTTCATGCCTGGTATCCTTCAAAATTGAGTGAGGAATTCGCAAAATATATCTCTCATCAATAAGATGCTAAGAAGTTTCGTAAAATCAGGTAAGAAATCATCGACATCGATAACAGTCACATTCCGGCATGCATGCAAGAATCGAATTACGGCAAAGGCACCAATACTCCTTGCATGGAATGAACATCCAAGGCATTGTTGAAGGAAGCTTTGTCCCCAAAGTATATGCCATTCTGTAAAGGAAGAGAGTAATTGAGTTTAAAATCCCAGTTCCAACCATATTTGAGCTCACGCACACAGATAAATGAACACGAAAAACCTTGAGCGTTTAAATAAAATGAGATGCACATCAAGAAAACTCACCTTTTTCCAGTAAGGACTCCATAAGCTGATTTAGCAAAATATGATCTAGAAACCCCAGAAAAAACTTTTCTGTAGTGAGGCAACACTATTTGTCCTGCATAACATTTTCTGATTCAGTTTTGCACAAAGTCAAAAAGAAACACATAAGACCAGAAACAAAAACCCATACAGTCTTTTTCTCTTCTATATCCTCATGTGCGAGTGTGTGTGCATATCAACAAGTGTAATCACACTCTGGAAAAACTTAAATAGTGTGTCTGCACATGATACTGACAATAGGTCAAAATATTAAGGTCTGCAGACCGGGTCTTATTTAAGAATTATCTCTACAAGACTATTAAAGAAGAAAGAATCCCATAAATTATTGCTCAAGGCCTCACCTATACTCCAAAAGTTGCTGTGGAGAACTGAAATCAGAACATTTCCACTTATACTCTCTTTCAGCTGTGAATTCTTGGGTAAACTGATTTTATCCAGGCAACTAACCTCTGGAAAAAGAATGCTATTACTGTGACAAGTTACAATTTCAAACCATATCCCTGAAGGAAATCTTCTTCGCCTCATCAGCCAGAGAACAATGTTAATATATGGTGTGGCATGGATGACAGATACAGTGACTTCAATCAGCATGCAAATAAGGCTGATAGATGAGTTCATCATCGTGAAAAAAATATAGAAAACAGAAGTTGTTGGTAACAGAAGCAGAAGTGGTGTAAACAGAAGAGACCCAACAATATGTTGCTTCACTGTATAGTCATAGCTATCCAATCTTTGTCGAAGAGGATTCCACTTACGACCCCTGCCAATAATTCACAGCCCAAAAAAAAATCTTTAAGTAAATATTTATTTTTATTTTCTTTTTTTAATTTTTGGATCAGAAGAAATCAATCAAATAGATATATCCATAGCTATCTGCAAAATTAGAAGCTTGATGTGCCTTTAAGTTCTTGATTCTGGAAGATATTGGACAGACACAAAGAGCGTAAAAAGGATCTATTTCAACAAATAATATTTCCAATTAACTGAAGAATAAAAATTATCTTTCTCTCTGTTGGAAAGCCACCACCTATCTATTTTAAAAGTGAAATATGCTACCCAGAAACCCAGTCCCTCACCAGCCTAGAAACCTCAAAAATAACATTTTCAGAAAATAATAAAAATACTATGCAGCAAAATAGATGGATATCAGAAGCAAAGGGAGTATTAAAAGTTGTCCACCTCTCAAGCAAGGTAAAGACTAAAATATGCAGTCAGTTAAATGAAACTGTCATTATTAATTAGCACTCCTACAATTCTTAACTTGTATCATTATGCAGCATGATTTTGTTCTAAAATGTTAACCATCAAACAGATGGCCCAGGTTTATCCAAATACATGAAATCCTGAAGAAAACCTTGAACCAGATAGGTAAAAGGTTGAGAAAATTCTTCTAGGAAATTGAATGAAGTGTTGAGGAAAAGGGGTAGAAACAAATATCAATTTCTCATTCCCAAGTTATTTTTCCAGAACCCAAGATATATGACATGGTATCTTCAAATCATATTACTGGTAGAATATCATCCATTTGAACACCTACAGTCTAACACAAATAACTATTCAGGCTTTCTATTACTCTGTTATTGTTTTTAACTTATCTGATTCATCATTTCGATCCTTTGCACATAAATCCACATTCAACCATTGTCGTGTAATACTAAGCCCTATTAATACAGGTTCTAAAAAAATACCAAATTATCATAGCCCTGAATCGTGCCCAACAACCTAATGGCAGTATCAACTAATTTGATATATAACCAATACCATATTATATATGGATAGATCAGCCTTATTTAGCATTGTGACCAAATAATTTTTCCAGATTACATTGGGGGACAATCACATTTAGGACTACAACTTTGATGAGTTTATTTTACAGTAATGAAAGTTTAATTTGTAATCCCCGATCAGTCAAAAAGAATTACAGTATGTTAGGTTAAGTTTTACCTAAAGAGGCGCCACAAAGCTGCTAATGCCTGTATCTGCTGTGAATACAAAACTGAGATCATCCAATGAAGAGTTGACACATGCAACGTCACTAGCACAATCATGTCTCTGACAAATGCAGCAGGTATAGTCATCCCAAAAAGAATTCCTAATACAGCAATTCCTTTGACCAAATAAATAAATAGATAATCCACAAAGAACCAGAGAGTAGACCATATTTGGATGGCATTAAGGGAAATCATGCCTAGAACTCCTGCCAATTCCGTATTCAACTTGAAACCTGCTGGCACTCCCATCAACCACACACAACCTGAACGCAGCAACTCATTTGTCATGTCATTGGCAAAGTTCAAAATATGCGAGCACACTGCTTCTGCATGAAACAAAAGTGCCAGACCAATCAAGTTCCCCAAAAGAACATCAACAGCCAAGCTTGACCACATGGAATGCCTATGTAATGCAGCTTTCTCTGCATGTTCCACACATGACTGAGACCTTCCAAATAAAAAAATCCATAATTACTACGAGGCAGTCCCAAAAGTAGAGACAAGAAGAGATCAAATATAAAGAGCTAAGATCTGAGCCTCAATTCAATTTGAGTCAGGCCAAATAATTAATATTCAACTGCTTAAGCATAAGCTTCTCAAATAAGTCAAGTAGATTCTGGGTGAAAGCCAGTGAATAAATTCAAAATTCCAAAATTTTCAATTCCTAGACAACTTAGCAAAGAAAAAAGAAATTGAAACTGAAATTTTTTCATTCTGTAGTAAGAAATCCAAATTATTTTGTATTCGGTAGAATCTTAAATATTAAAAAATATTTTGAATGGAATCAAATTAAAAAATCTAAATATCATCACAAGAGGAATCCCTTTCAATCAAAGAATTCCTAAATATTTTACACACACTGTGTTGTCACCTGAGGTCTTTGTCTTGAAGAAAAATTGGCCAATACAAGATCTGACCACATCGGATTTGGAAATTGATAAATGCAAAGTTGAATACCCTTGCTGATGCCATATTTATCCATGTTTCTGATGCAAATTTCAAAAGGCTATGGAGAAACTGAAGAAAAATATAAAACATGGTGGACAATGAAGCCACAGACACAGCCAATAACTGCCACACCAAGGCAATAAACCTAAAAAGCACAAAAAATATGGGCATTAGAAAGTGCAGACGAGATATATACACCCCCCCCCCCCCCCCCAAAAAAAAAAAATGCAGACGAGAACAAGGATATGAAGCAACAAAGTCCAGAAGATAATACATGCAAATAATAGAAAACTTCGCAAAAGATCCCTTGGAGCCCACATGTTTCTCAAAAACCATTTTGGAAGCTGTGGCACTGTTCATAGCCAGAACGACTGCTTCCTGGATTTGAAAAATTGAGGGAAAAAAATCGGAATCATATTAGAATAAATAAAGAAAAACTAAAATGGTATACTTGCACGAAAAAAGAATCTTGCAAACTCTTTTACCAAGTCATTAAGGGGCTGCTTCTGGTGAAGTTCATAGACCCACTTGGGTTTCTTCAAAAGAGCTTTCACTCGTTTAGAAGAATTCCAAAAACTCATGGAGAAATGATGTGAACCGTATCTGGGAGCTTCATAAAATATTACCTGATTTTTCAAACAAAAAGGAGGCAGCTTACCACCACAGATAAAAATAGTTTAAACATATATCATGCAGTAAAGTGATCATGACTTACATACGTGGACATCACACTGAGACAATATTTTCCCGTTCCAGTGCATATGATGCAATTTAGGAATCCAATGTATATTTCTACCATGAATTTCATGAGAATCATATACCATATGGATCCATTGACTGCTTCTGACAGCAGCTAGCCTATGTTTTTCTAATAAGCCATCGAGTTTGTTGCACCCACATTCACACCCATTATTCTTCTCTCTAGACCTAACCTTCCTGTTCAATTGACTCACAGCACCATCGTTTGAAGACTTACTTTGATTGTCATTTACCATATCAACCCTCAACAATTGATCATTTCTGCTTGGATATGCAGCACACTGACCCAGTAAAGAAAACATTGATTTGTCCTGTAAAAATACAGACATGCTACCATTTGTGTCACGGAGGATCTCCTGCTAACAAGAAAGAGGGTACACTGTAAGCAATAGTCCGGAAAACAATGTCCTTCATCTTGCCAACTTAAAATGCCAAAATACAATCGTCATAAAGTACTTAACACACATGAGAAATTTAAAGCAAGGGATAAGGTCAATCTCATGTTACAAGGAAAACTATATCAAAAGGAATCTGAAAATTTCTCTAACATTAATCCAATTAACTTGGAGTGTGTATATATAGAGATAATGAGTTCATCTTCCTGCAAACCTCCAGATTGTAAAGACTGCAACAAAATTACAAAACAAACAAAATTTTGCAAAGTCCTCCACTCAAAAGTTGAGGTCCTAATTCTAAAAACATATAACTTCTGTATGAAAGAATTTTCATACATTTGTAAATTTTGAAACAGAGTATACCTTAAGACTACATTGGCACCGAGAAAGTGAGACCTCATCACATGCAAACGCCACGATGATATCAAGAGAAGTGGATGCACAAGAGACAAACCAACCAAACAAAAAAGAGTACGAAGATGATTCACTTGAGGAGAGCTGCTTCGGCCACCAAATCCTACATTGTCTTCTCATTTTCACCTCAACATCATCGCATCAAAATCAAAATACTCGGTCATCAACACTCGCCTATTAACAAATTAACAAACAAGAAAAGCGCGCACATGAGATTGTACTGCTGCATAAAAAGAAAAACTACAATAAAAACGAAACTAAAACTTTCTAAGAGTAGTAGATCCAGTATTTAATCATTTTTTCCTTATTTTCCCGAACTTTCTCAGCAACCAAACAGAAAATCACGTTTTAACTAGATAAAGCACAGTTAATAAGACTAAAAGTTGGTTATTCATTAACAAAACCTAAACCTTTTAAGAAAACACAGTAATTAAAAGAAATAGATAGCTTACGAGCAGATGAAATCGACGCCAGTTCGGGATTTATCCAAAACGGTGAGTGCTAGTTCTTTCTAGTTTCCAGTTCATATCTGCGTCTTTGAAATCTCAGCTCTCAAGCAAATAAAATAAAAAGCCGTCGCAAACACTCCGCCTTTTAAATATACTTTTTATTTGGGCCTTCTTGCCGCAATGGGCCTGTAAAGCCTGGGCCGAGACAAACTCTAATAAGCTTCTTGGCCGTCTGCTCTTTCCGCTGGAATTTTCATCCGTCTCGTTATCCATGGCTCTGGCATACAATTACTCCAATCTTTTTCTCTGCAAACAATCAAATTTTGTTGTAACTTCAAATAAAATCCAGACGAAGAAGCGATGCTTGAGATGTAACACTCTGTATCTTGACAAAGATAATTCCCCACTTGCTTGCTCCTTCCACGGCCACACTACCGGTATTTTATTTTTTCTATTCATTTTATCATCCAGGAAAGCTTTTTGGA
This sequence comes from Pistacia vera, assembly GCF_008641045.1. Lineage (NCBI taxonomy): Eukaryota > Viridiplantae > Streptophyta > Magnoliopsida > Sapindales > Anacardiaceae > Pistacia > Pistacia vera. Next base: position 25,406 of record NW_022196628.1, read on the forward strand.
TATCATTTCTTTTTGATCGTTGGATTTTTTTTTCTTGGAAGGGGAGAAAGGGTTGTTTTCATATGCTCCGCCGCACCAAGGGATTGATGGAGAGTGGAGTGACGGTTCTGGAGTGATCGTGTACAAGTGGAATGAGAAGGGAAATAGGCCAAATACCGGAAGAGTCAACTGGAAGAAAAGATGGAGCTGTTGTGCTGAGTATGACGAAAATGCTCCACCGTGTCGAAAAGGGTGGCATGTTTCTTATGATGATGGCTTCACGTTGTATTGATCAAAGACCGTAAATTTAGCATTTAGTTTGGAATTAACAGCAATATAATTACATGTTCTGTTTTGTGTTTACGAGTTCCGAGAGATTTGATCCAGATCATCCGGTGTTTTTTATCACTCATTTCAATGAACTTGATTGTAAGCTGTTATGCATTTTTTAGGAATTGTTCCTTTCTTCAACGGTAGATCATCTCAATGACAGTGGCAGAGCTTCTGAAATGAAGATTTGGATGAGTTAACTGTAACTAAAACGGTTAGAATTTCAGAATCTAGCTTGCTCGTTGATCATCTCATTGATTCAGATATTACATGTTGTCTCCTTAAATGCAAATTCTCAATAACATGAATGATTTTCAAGGCTCATTACTCTCAATCTAACAAGAACGAAAGATGCTAACTGGTAAAATCGATGCTCATTTTCTATTTAAAAAGAAAAGGAGAGAGAATTAAGCAACAATGAACATGTAATTACAGCAAAATCTTCCTTCAAAGTTATAATTGAAGATCAAACGTACTCAATATAAAGATCAATAACAACAACCTTCAATACCTCACTTTGTACACACGCACTATTAATTAAGAAGACCCAACAGTCTTAAAAGACTCATGAAGATGCCTCAATGTGTCCTGATCTCTGTTCCACTCCGGTGTGGGCGCATTAACAAAATGTGCGTAAAGCTTATTCCTTGCACAAGTCACAGTAATCAAACTGTGAGCACTAAGGCCATCAACTTCATAAACGTAATACAACTGTCCATTCTCATCCTTCTTCTCTAAAGACTCCACTTTATCAGCACTCGCTATCAAGTCCTGTAAATCCACATCACTCAAAGCAAGATTGTTCAACACAACATCCTTTGGCGCCAGCTGCCGAAACCCCGCCAAAAACGTTAAGTATTCTTTCTCAGTTCTTTTCTTCGGGTTATAGAACTCACTATCCGTTCCATTTGTTCCCTTCTCAACCTTTGAAACCAAACGTTCTTTCCACCCATCTGGGACGTCGTACACGTACTCCGCCGACGCTCTCTTGTCGGAGTTGCCCCCGTACCCGCCGTAGTTTGCAGCGCTGGCGGCTGTCCCGTAGTAAATGTTGAATTTTTGTGCAGGGTCAGCAAAGGATGGAGAAGTTGTGAGGAGGGTGGTAGTTGCTAATGTGGCAGTTAGAAGGGTGGTTAGAGGTGGTTTGGTGGCGGGGAAAAGTATTGGTTTTGGTGGGGTTTTGGTTGTGGTAGTGGTAGTGGTGGTGGCCGTGGCCGTGGCGGAGGAAAGGATCGCCGGTGCTGAGAATATGGTGGCCATGGAATAATTGGCTAAGCGGATTTGGTTGGTTCTTAGACTATGTGATTTTTACTATATGATAGCTAGATTTTCCTTATCCATATAGTGCCATGTCATCTATTTAAAACTTTCCCATTTTTTATTTTTTTAATTAATAAAAGCCTTAAATGAAATTATTTAAAAATTAGAAGATTCTTTAACTATATTTTACGACTCTAAATAATCCTATTTAAAAAAAATTACAAAAATAAAAATGGATGATTAAACTAACTAAAATCTATTGCATTGGGGGATTCAGCACAAGGGTATTTTGGGGTTTTCAAGAGAAACGGCATATCTACCGCCAAAAGAACCCTAGACTCATGTTTCTTTCTTACATGAATCAATGATGGAATTTCACGTGCCTCCTTCGTTTTCGCTCTCGTTTNGGTTGGTTCTTAGACTATGTGATTTTTACTATATGATAGCTAGATTTTCCTTATCCATATAGTGCCATGTCATCTATTTAAAACTTTCCCATTTTTTATTTTTTTAATTAATAAAAGCCTTAAATGAAATTATTTAAAAATTAGAAGATTCTTTAACTATATTTTACGACTCTAAATAATCCTATTTAAAAAAAAATTACAAAAATAAAAATGGATGATTAAACTAACTAAAATCTATTGCATTGGGGGATTCAGCACAAGGGTATTTTGGGGTTTTCAAGAGAAACGGCATATCTACCGCCAAAAGAACCCTAGACTCATGTTTCTTTCTTACATGAATCAATGATGGAATTTCACGTGCCTCCTTCGTTTTCGCTCTCGTTTATCTCTCACCTCTCTTTTTGCTTGCCCTGTTAAAACAATCAACCAGTCCTTTCATTGATTTTTAACTTCTAGGGTTTCAATCGCTTCTTTAGAAGCATTTTATATAACACCCTTCTCTTTCTTTTCTTCTTTTTAATTTTATTTCGACATGTCTAAGAGGTATCTTCTATCTCCCTCCTCTCTTTTTTTGCAGTTTTGATTTATTGATTGAATTATCACGATGATGATGATGAAGATTGATGAATTTGATTTCATTATTTGTCGCAATTTTAATCTTTAATTTACTGTTTCTATCTTGTTAGGTGTATGATGCAAGTGTATTTTTTGTAAAGCAAATAGAATTATGTTTGAATTTTGATCATTTCATTTGATTTTTAGTTTTATATATGAGATTTTGTCATTCAATTGATCAGGGAATGGAATTGAGTGAAATTAGGGATTGATTTTGAGGTTTTTGATTGTTGTTTGGTTCATCTTGCTTGCTCTTTTAATAATCTTTTATTTTTTGATTTTTCAGGGTACTGTGCAAGTTCTTTGCTCATGGAGCATGTCTGAAAGGCGAGCATTGTGAATTTTCACATGATTGGAAGGATCCTTCGAATAATGTAAACATTTTTAGTTCTACTCGCTTGGTCCATAATATTTATGAAAAGTGATTTTTGGTCTTCTCATTGCTTCTTACTGTTTTATCATCTTAGATGTGCACTTACTACCAGAAAGGAGTCTGCTCATATGGTAGTCGATGTCGATATGAACACGTCAAGCATTCTCGATCTGAGTCATCTGCTTCATCTTCGTCAACAATTTCTCGTCCTTCAAGAGCTGTTTCCAGTGGAGTAACTACAGTTCCTGGAGCTGTTCCAGAGCTTTCTGCTTTGAGTAGACCTTATCATCCTCCTGATATACCAGTATGGAATTTGGATTCTGGGTGTAATGATTCTTTAGACAATGTTGATGTGGTGGAGCCAAGGAATCTTAAACCAGCTGATCTTTCAATCTGTTCTTTTGCTGCTGCTGGTAATTGTCCCCGTGGGGAAAAATGTCCTCATGTTCATGGAGACATGTGTCCAACTTGTGGGAAGCATTGTTTGCATCCTTTCAGACCTGAAGAAAGAGAAGATCATTTGAAAACATGTGAGAAAAAGCAAAAGCACCTTGAGGCTTTAAGACGTAGCCAGGAAATAGAATGCAGTGTGTGCCTTGATCGTGTTTTATCAAAGTCGACACCAGCTGAACGAAAGTTTGGATTGTTGTCTGAGTGTGATCATCCATTCTGTATATCTTGTATCAGGAATTGGCGTAGTAGTTCCCCAACCTCTGGAATGGATGTCAATACTGCATTGCGGGCTTGCCCAATTTGCCGCAAGCTATCATACTTTGTCATTCCAAGTGTCATTTGGTATTACACACCAGAAGAAAAGCGGGAAATTGTTGATAGCTACAAGGCAAAACTCAGGTAATTCTGTTGCTATTAATGTGTCGTATCCCTGGTTTCTTAATTTAACTGCTGACATTTTCAAGTGATTTTTGAACATGCCTATCATGCAGTTGGAATAATTTTGAGGATTAGGGTTGCAATTTGTTAATATGTGGGAAAAAAGAGGATATCTATTTTCTTGCCTTTCATGTCATTGGAAATTCAAAAGGCATTGACAAAGTTGTGACTTTTAATATTCTACGGGCAATTTGACTATAGTTTGAATAATGAAGAGCAATTTAGATATCTTAAGAACCAAATACATGTAAAAAGAAGTTCCCAGTAGAACATGAATCTTATGCATCTTGGTGGACAATAGTTTTAGATATTAGGTTTCAATTCCTGATATGTGAAGAGAAATGGGATAATCTATTTTCTTTTAATCCTACTGATGGAGAAAAATTTTGAGATAATAAGTATGAGAATTTCTGGTAGTCATGGTCTTGGAGGTAACTCTTTTCTTTAAACTTTCTTGTAGGTCAATTGATTGCAAACACTTCAACTTTGGTAATGGGAATTGCCCATTTGGAACTAGTTGTTTCTACAAGGTAACTTATATATCTATATGAACTGCAGCTGCTCAGTTATGCATTTTTTCTTCTTTTTCTTTGTAGTGTGGAGCTGGTTATGTTGTGAATTTATCGGAACATGAACAACTTTGTATCACTTGTATATGCTTGTTGAAGGCCATGAAAAAGTTGGAGGTTCTTTATTATTCCCTTGCTGTGTTCCCCTCTTTCTGTTTTAGTGGTAATCGTGTATATTTGTTATTTACTCTGGTTGTCTTTTGTGGTGCTTTAATTATCGTTCCTGCCTATGGTATAATCTGGTAAAGATAAATTTGCAACCTTTTCTGTGGCTTAGATGAATGGACGATTGTGGGAAGCAGAGAGATTATTTATGATTTAATCTAATTTTATATTATGTTTTGTTTAACTTTCTGTAGTTTATAAATTGGATGAATATCCACTCCATATTTGCTATAATGCGAGTGGTCTTTAATCATGTAGACGAAACTTAAAAATAATGTGCAAACATGTGTATAATATTATGCATCAGTGTCAATACACATGCTAGCTATAGTATTTTGTTTCGACATGCTTTTGTTCTTATTCATGACCATGCAAAATCTTTCACCTTGTTGGTCATTTGTGCTCACCTCCAACAGCTGCAATCAGGTTTCAAGTAGTGGACATATATATTACTGTAGTAATTGAAGATTTGTTCTGGGCTTGTTGGAGGGTCTATTACTCGGATAAATAGAGTATGTGTTTTACCCGTACATTTCTTCCATCATCTTAGTAGGACATTCTCTTTTACCTACTGCTGTCACCTCCCTTCCTAGGTGACACCATTTGGCAAATCCATCCCTCATTGTATTGCTTCTGTTAGAGATTATATAACTACCCTCTCCATCATCCCATCATCACACGCACTGCAGTTGTTTGCTGCTATTCATGGGGCCTGTCATCTTTTCTACTGTCTTGTTCGTTGTGAAATGTGAAATATTGCCATTAAATTTTGCAACTTAGTGAGCTTAAATTTGCTCAGAGATCGTTCCCTTCAGAAGTCATTTGTAGGCCATGACACTCCCTCAATATGTATATCCGTATTATGAAATTTCAACTCTCTCTATTCACATTATTTTTCAATCAGTAATATGATGTTTTCTCTTTGCTTTTAGTGAATTCATTGATTACTGTAGCATACGGGTAGAGCACATTTTGCTGTTTGTGTTATCAGTCACTTGGATTTGGTTCTGTTCCTAGAGATTCTGTTGAAATGGATCTATAGTAGGTAGTGTGATGCACGTTTTTTATGTATTTTACTTTTATAGCTCGTAGCAGAGAGTGGTGGCTTATGACTCCTTTAATGGATAGAATGTTGTGTTGTGTTCCAGCATATGGTCAAGCCAGGCTCATACATGTGGAAATATCACAGACCACCTCCCCGCAGGCCACCTCCACGCAGATCCAATATTGTGGATATGGATTCATTTATTGATGCATTCGAGCACCTAATTGCGGAAGATGAGCCAGATATTTTTGATGTTGATTTTGAAAATGAAGTTAGAATGTCTTTGGATTTGGAGATGGCTTTGTTATTAACGCAACTGGACTTTGAAACAAGTGACTCAAGTGATAATGAGAGTTATTCTGATTAAGCTAGTAGGACTAACTATGCTATCTCCAGTCCATTCTGTGTTGGACGTTTTGAGTTGTAGGCATACTGGCTTTTGGTAGCCTACTACATTTTGCATCATGGAAAGATAAAGCTTATGGGTTGTTTAACCTTTTTGTGTTTTTTGTGTTTTTTTTTTTTGGGACATCTAAGTGGTGTTAATCATAATGAAGTCTAGTTCATTATGATTTTGATTTTCTTTATCTATTGACAATAAATGGTATACTGCAATATTGGCGATGACCTACCTGGAAAAATGTTCTCTATTGGTTGATGTGTGTATCTTAGCGAGGTGAAAGTTTATAGCACATATTATTCTGTTATCCGATTAAAATAAAATTTTTGCTTATAGAGTTGTATTTGTTTTGATGTGCATGTCATTATGGTTTTGTTCCTGGACTTTGCTATGTTGTTTGCAAAGATGGCTGTCTGAGAGGGAAGATCTTCTCATCTTAATACTCTTTGTTTTGTAATTATATGTTATCCTGTATGATTTTTGTGAAGCCTGTACCAATAATTCACTATAATGAATTGATTAAGTTTAGCTGTAATTAGTTTTTGTTTATGCATATTTGTTTGCAGCATGCATCTCAAGATGGCCGTTCGGAGGAAGTTGTTCTCCGTCACCTTGGGGCTGAAGATGGAAACACGGTGATAGCCAAAGATATCAGGTTTATTATGCTCTGATAATTAAAAAATAGTGTTGTTTATACTTACAATGTATTCCTTCTTCTTTTTCTGGTAATAGAAACTCTATTTGCTAACTAGATTTGGGTTGTTTACAGGCTGTCAGACTTTCTTAGTAATATGCATATAAGGTGAAAAGCACTGCTAGAGTCTTCCAGTGTAAGTTTAAATAAATTACTCCACTGGAATATGTGAGGTCACTAACTTATTTGTTGTTGTATTTATATGGAAGTCTCCTCCAATTGTGAGGCATCAGGTGCATATTATTGCTTGTTGAAACCCTGGTTCATGAATGCAGGATATCAAATATGTCTATATATGCTGCAACTTTGATGTGGAAGTCCTCTTCTATTGTCGGTGTCATACTCTAGTTATTTTTGAGGTAAGGTGATGTTATTTGAAATCTTATGGTGTCTACTCTCTATATTACCTTAGTCCTTTTCTAAAATATTAATAACCTTATTTCTTTTAGTTGTCAAGATTGAAGATTTTATTTCAGTGAATTTACTTTTAGGGGGCAATTGGTCTTTACATAGTTTGAATTTGAAATATGTTATTTGAAGTTCAAATTTCTTATAAAATCCTTGACAGAACATTTGGGCCCGCTACTCTCCAACTTTTCTTACTGCATATGATGCAGTTTGATATTTTCCTATTCCTACCCCTAGGATTCCTTCTAATTATGCTTTAGCTGTGCATCAGTAGTTTTTGTCGTCATATAAGGTAGTTAATGATATGGAATCAAATGACTAAATTTTAGTAATTGCATTAGAAAATTTATAATTTTCAGAATTTAAGTCTCAACTAGGTTCAGTTTTCTTAATTAAAATTTTGTTATATCCTTGCACTAATTGATTGTTGTTACTGGTTGCCTTTCTTTTCCACTGTTCATAACTGGGGACTCAGTCTCTATCCCACGGGGGCTTTTGGTCTACCAAAACCTCCATCGGTGTGGATTCTCCACATGCAAAAAATTTTCCATGTTTGTATTATTGAAGTATTTGGTGTTGTGAAATGCAGGATTGCTTGCTGAGTGAGTCTTTAAATGAGGGAGGCTGGAGCATGGTGTGGGTTGCATAATATAAGATCTGAATTAAATAAGATTGATATGACAGGAGTGATGAATTTGAAATAAAAATATAATGTGTCAGTTTCAGAATATTTTTTAACCCACTTGGCATGGCATCCGTCCCCAAAACTGTATGTATTTTGCGACTGGGTTTTATTTGGATGGTTACCAGGTTGTTCCCTTTTTCTCTCAAAAAGGATTTGTGAGATACCCTGGTAACATATATTCTATACCCTGCATAACACAGAATGTTGTACTGTAAGTGTATACAAGAAAAGCTTTGAAATCTATAAAAGCTAAAGCCTACCCTTGAATATATATTCTGGTTATTCTACTTTCTCTGGTATTCTTATGTTAAGAAAATCAAATTTACATTTGATAAAACGATCTTTTTTCAAGCAGCAGATTCCCTAGACTTTAGCTTCAACTGTACACTTTTTGATTAGTTCTAGACAAAGCTCTAAAGCTCTAAAGTTGAGAGCTAGCCGTTGGTGTGTTGTTGAGTATTGACAGGTTGTTACACGACAAGTTCAAGTGGCTAAGAAAGTTTTAAAGTTCTCTATAAATGAATCTATTCCAAGAACATCAATCATTCATGCATTTAATGCCACGTTGCCAATTATATCTATAAATAGTGTCTCGTTTTTGTTCTCGACAATTACATGAGTGAGAGTGACCCGGTTTTACTGCTTCAAGAGGGCAAGCAGGGATAAGATAAAGATGAGCAAATCATAACCTGAGAGGCTCCAGAAGAGTACGCAACTCCTTTGTGCCATTTCAGATTCTTGACCCAATAATACCACTTGATAATGACACTAAAGCGATTGATACCCCAATTTTGAGTCATTTCAATAAAGAAGAGTAATAATTGTAATTATAAGTAATAATAGGATGGTTTGATTATAAAGATTAAGGTAAGGTCCCATATTATAAAAAAGATGGACAGGTGAGCCACGTTGACAGCTTAGAAAAGTCCAAGTCCAAAGAAGGGAAAGGAACTTGTATTGTATTTCATATTTGTTTGTTCAACTGCTTCGCTTCCAAGGTCCTCAATCAATGTGAAAACCTCATAATAGAGTAGACTTTTATCTCATAATAATATATTGCTTCTGTTTTTTTCAAATGTTTCTGGCTCTGCTACAATAAATAATGTCATGATCAGAACCTTGGAATTCAATGCCATTTGTTGGGTTCATTATAGGAGTTATCAATTTTATAACTATAACTCCTAGCCTACATATAATATGTTTTGCTTCTTTGACAATTGTACCAATGCTTCTAAAACATGTACCAGTAAATACAATTAAGTCTTTTTCCATTATGTGTACTGAGGCCAACTCAAACATGTGTAATTTACAAGCATCTAAATGAGTATGTGACAATGGATGAATATAATTGGGTTTCTTATCTTTGTCTATCCATTTTTCATTAACGAGTTTCTATATACTTGAAATTTAGGTACAAAGGGTGGGATTCTATTCTATGAACCCAAAATAACACTCTGTTACACATTAATACAATTTTATATCCTATTTTTAATAACTTTTCAAGTTTTTTATTGCCTACTTTATTGATTATTGTCTTGAAATTATAAGAATTAAGAGTGAAAATCAATATTTTGTCTTGAAATAATATGTGGTGTCCAGATTATACTGCAATTGCCAACTTAATCTGTCTTGCAGAACTGAACTGTGGATTAGATCAACTGGTAAAACTTTGAAAACAGAGAGCATGGAAGAGTAAAACAATAAATTGTATTTACGATCCCCATAAAAAACTTCTTTTGATTTTAAACTATCAGATTGAAACAATGATTTATGTTTGATGATGATAATAGAACGTTTCAGAACGCATAAGTTCAATAAGATTATAAATTGAAGAAAACAGAGGAGAAAAAATATACATGATAATAATAATAATACAAATCTCTTTTATTCCAATGTATAATAACAATAAATAGTATAGCAAATATATATAACAACAATGAATGAATACAAACTCAAGAAATAACTCTCTCAAATCTCAAAACAAACATCCCTTCATCGATCCACCCATTATATAATATAATATATATGTGTATATGTATATAACCAACCAACCCAAGATCTCAAAAACCCTCCATTTATATATCAATCTACTGCTTCAAGAAAGCAAGAACTGACAATAACAATGAAGAACAAATCACAGCACCAGAGGCTCCAAAAGAATACGCAGCTCCCTGCTGTACAGAAGGAGTTGGAGCCGGAGAAGCCACATCTTGAGCTGACACGCCGCTCAAAACGACGGCGCAAACCACTGCCATAACAAGAGCCAAAGCATTAACTCCTTTCAAAGCTGCCATTTTTTCTTCAAAAAGAAACGAAAGAGGTGATGAAAAGTGGAAGGCTTGTTTATAATATTTATGACTATGCGACAATGGATGAATGCAATGAATGAGAAGAAGAGAAGTTTAAGAGAGTATTTATAGGGATCTGTGTGTGTAAACGGTGATATTTAAAACGCGTGGACCCAGTAAGAACGTGGACAGCTGGTGCTGGGAACTGGCCACGTTTAGATTCAAATTTTTTTTTTAAAGAGTTTGGAAGGAAGAAGAAAGCGGCTGGTTGGGCTGCCAGGTTAACGTTGAACCAGTGTTTCTCTGACTAAACTAAATAATAATACTATTCAGTTGAAACGGTTAACCTAACCTTGATATCTTTACTTATTTTAAACGTAATTTAAACGACAAGTCGGTGAGACGAAGCTTCTTCATACGTTGGACTTTTACTAGTTTTAGAATATCTTCCATGCCTTATCGGTTTGTTTAAATGTGGGCTTTCTTTTCTTAGGGTGTAAGAATGATGTTAGTTAGTTAATTAAGGATGTTCTACTTGATAATGGGCCAGAAAGCCCAATTAGAATTGCCGACTGTTTGGACATCCATGAATTATAATCAGGCTCAAGAGCCATCCTATTCCAATTTTATCGATTATGACAAGGAATAAATAAATCATAATTGATGAAACTCAAGTAATACAATTACAAGCCAAGTAATGCAACTATGAATATCATGGAGAGTTCGATCTTGACTCAGGATGAACATTGGCGACATGTTTAACACATGAAAGTCATACAAGAACTAGGGTTTTTAATGGCAAACGAGTGAGTAATGTATAAGAATTAGTCTCATGTCTGAATCTACCTAGGGTTCATAGTGGTGGAGAAACTGGTTCGAAAGAAAGAAGAATTCTAATTATAAGTATCTAATGAAATCATCGCTGGAATTAAGATCTCATTCAAAGATAAAGATATCAAATATCTGACTTTTATTTCATTGAAGAAATTTGAGATGTTGAGTGAAGATAGAGTTGAAAGCATCCATTTTGCCCTTTGGTAAAGCCAACCCAATTTCGATTCCACCCTTCAGAAATCTGCTCTCACTAAATGAAATGCCTCTCATTTTGTCTATAGAAATCTCCTCTATTTTCTTAGGCGTTCCCCACCCAAAATCAGTCTGATACAAGTCCAATTTCGGTGACCCGGCTATAGTAACATGGAGCTCCGATCCGAAAAACACTTCATAATCCGATATCCATTTCTCTGCCCCTTCTAATATTGATTTATCCAACTCTTTAACCTTGTTTCCAATCTGATTTGCAGCAACAATTATCCCATCTTCTCCTAATAATTCACCAGTTCTTGCCATGCAACGAGCAAAACCTATACAATTTCCAAAATATGAGGCGGGTACCGGATAATCCAATCGGGTTATGGCGCCCGCATTGAACCCGAAGTAACTAACATCCTTGTGGCTAAAATTTTTATCATCTACTCTAGCTTGTGCTTTCATATAACAAACCCAAACAAAAGCACAAGTTAGATTCGAAGGTGATAAATGTGTTGGGTTTGACCTATTCTTCTTCTTGCATTGAGAAATAATCCATTGCTTGATCTTCTCCATATCAATCGGGCTAACCAGTAATGTAGCTCGAACCATGTTACCAAAATCTACACTGATCTGGTTAAATCTTCGATTGCACCATTCATTCAAGAAGATTTCTCCGAGCCCATTGGTGTCTTTTATAACTAAACGATCATAAAACGGCTGCAGGGACTTCAACAAGCAAGAAGAAGAGTCATGGCGGTCTCTGTAAAATGAGCTCCATGTCTTCATGAAATGATTAAACGTCCTTCCATCTGCAGCAACATGGTGATATGCAAATGCTATACATATACCAACGCTAGAAAAAACTGTTATTTGCACTGCTAGTAAGGGAAGGACAGTTTCATTTAAAGTTTGGTTGATGCTTGGTAAATGTGGCACTAGAGGGTAAAATTCTTTAGTAAAACGTTGATGATTGGCTGATAAATGGTTAAAATCGTCCGTAGATTCAGCAATGGTGAGTGAAATGTAATCACCTTCGGAGTAAACAATGTGGGGTTTGTTTATGGAGGCTTGTGGGTGGAGTTTTAAGGTTCCAGCGAAAGGGAAGAAGTGTTGAAGAGTGACGGAGAGAGAGAGCTTGAGGTCGGGGAGAGTGGTGGAGAGAAAATGGGAAGTAGGGTAAGGATATTCATAGAAGAAGAGAGTCTGATTGGGAGGGAAGAAAAGCCAAGGAATGTCAAAGAAAGTGAGAGAAAATGAGGTTGGTTTTGTTGAATTTGGAGGTGGAGAGACCTTGTAATGCTCAAGAATTTTCACCGGCGAGGGTTTATGATTATCCATGAAGAAAGAATCAAAGTGAGAGATCGATCTCAAAGTAAAAATGTTGCCTTCAATAATTGAAATGTTGAATGATAAATGATTTCATTTTCATGGTGATTGGACGTGCATTATTTGAATTTGAGTGACATGTTGAATAATTTTGATAAATGGGCAGAGGTATATTTCACAAGAACCACAAATATGTACAGATTCAATTTGGTTCACGAATTGGTGCTTCAATGTGTCGGTATATTTATTAGGAGCAGAATTTAATTAATTCTAGCGTTGAGTGTATGCTTTAATTCACAGTGGCTCATCAGAAAATTTACTGGTATTTTTATTTGTTATATGATAAACGAGTTTTAGCAGAACTCATTTTTAAAAATTAATTTAAAGGAAAAGAGAATCTTACCACGTGTATACCTATTATGCTTTTATAAAACTATATAATTTTAAAAATATATATCATCATGCTTACACATGTACATAATTATTTATTATTGTATTAGAGTTAAAAATTCATAATTAAATCCATCTCAATTTCTAAAGGAAACTTAGGTGACCTACTTGATACTATACTCGAATAATATAATCGAAGCATCAAGAGACGATTTTCCTCTTTATCTTTTTCATAGATTTTGAAACACATAAAGGATTTGCATTATTTCATGTCCCCCACGTTATCAAAAGCCGAAGGGTTACTCTAAAGTTTGGTAAAATTTTGTCATTGATGAAGATGACAATTGACAAATATATGTAAATAATGATAGAATAAATAAGCATTTTCATGGAAGCACTTTGAGACCTTGATTGAAGAGAAAGTTGAAAGCATCCATTTGAGATTTAGGTAGAGCTATCCCAACTTCAATCCCGCCTTCGAAATCTCTACTCTCTGTGAGTGAAACTGCTTTCCTTTTCTCAATTGAAATCTCCTCTATTTTCTTCGGCCTGCCCCACCCGAAATCCGTTTTATAAAGATCCACCTTTGGTGACCCACAAACCATAACATGGAGATACGACCCGAATAACACTTCCCAATCTGATATCCACTTTTCAGCTCCTTCAAACATCGCTTTATCCAACTTTTTTATTGTGTTCCCTAATGAATTTGCTGCAATAATTATCCCATCTTCTCCCAATAGCTCTCCAACACGTGTCATGGACCGACCAAACCCGATACAGTTACCGAAATATGGAGCGGGCACGCTATAGTCCAACCGACTTAACCCGCCTGCGTTGAACCCGAAAAAACTTGGATCCTCAGCTAAACATTTCTCATTACTGTCCTGAATGAATGATTTTATCAAACAAACCCATACAAAGGAACAAGTTAGTACATATGGCGATAAGTGAACCGGCTGTGCCCAGTTCCTCTTTTTGCATTGAGCTATAATCCATTTTTTGATCCTCTCCATGTCATTCAAGCTCACTACAAAAGTGGCTCGAGCCATTTCAGGCAAATCTATCTCGGTTTCAGAACCTATAACCATTTCTTTCCTCTTGAACCACTCCTTCCAGAAGATCTCTCCAAGCCCATTTCGATCAACTATTACATTACGATCATAAGATGGAAATGACTTCATTAAGAAACAAGAATCCTTACAAAATGACGCCCACGTTTTGATGAAATTGTTGAACGTTCTCCCATCAGCAACAACATGGTGATAAGCTAACCCAATGCATAAACCAAACGTGGAAAAGATTGTGACTTTTACAGCAAATAGAGGAAGAGCTTCGTTAACACGTACTGAACTCGTTTTCAAGTCCGGTACAAGAGAGTGAAACTCGGTGACATCTCGCGGATGATTCCCCGTTAAATGAGTGAAATCGCCATCAGACTCAGCGACGGTGAGTGAAACAAAGTCGAACTCGGTACAAACAATCTTCGGCTTTTCATTTGTGTGAGAGGAAAGGACAAGATTTCCCGCGAAAGGGAAGAAGTGTTGGAGAGTGAGGGAGAGAGATTGCTTGAGAGTCGGGAGAGTGGTGGATAGAAAGTGAGACGTGGAGAAATGATAGTCATAGAAGAAGAGAGGTTGAGTTGGAGAAAAGAAAAGCCAAGGAATATCAAAAAGAGTTAAGGGAAGAGTAATGTTGGGGTCTGATAATGGAGGTGGAGAGATTTTGCAGTGCTCAAGAACTTTAACAATGGAGGTTTTCGCCATGAGAGAGAGTTTGTTTAATTGATTTTTAAGAGCACCAACAAAAGTTGCGTTAAAGGACAAAAATACTTCTGATATTGTTGCCAATTGCTGGGAAGATATTTTTATTTTTTAATGGGCTTTATTTTAGAGTAAACGAAATTTTCCCACCCACCCAAGGTTCGATTTAATGACAATTTCTCACCCAAAAAGTTTTAAAATACTATTTTCCCACCTAAAGTTAATATTTGTTACTATCCAAAATTGGTTACGACTAATTCCATCCGATTTCGATGGAAAAAATTATCTCTATCACCACCATTTGAATTTTCAATCTCCTCTCTATAAAACTTCTTTCACTAAGACACTTGATTTCTCATCAATTGTCAATCACTATAAAGCTAAGGTTTTTCTATTTGTAGTTTATTTCCAGTCCAACTGATTTTGGTGACAAATTTTTAATCAATTACTACCATTTGATCCACTAACCTCCACTCTACAAAACCATTTACCCTGACTCCTAATAATTTGCCGAACGCCGATTAAGAAAGTGAAATGTAGTTTGGATATTAACAAAATATAAACTTTGAGTGAAAAAATGGTATTTTTGAACAATTTTTGGGTGGGAAAGTCATTAAGCAAACCTTGGGTGGGAAAAAGTTATTTACTCTTTATTTTATAGTAAAAAGAAAAAGAAATGTAGTGACTATCAGTTAGACTTCGGAAATATCATTAATTCAAATTTCAATTTTTTTTATCAATTTAACATCTGAAAAAATATATTAACCTCTTAACATTGTTGATAAATTTTGGTAAAACTGTTATTTTTTTTTTAAAATTTAAATAGAATAACCTAACATCAAATAAAAAATAAGAGTTAAAATAGCATTTCTAAAACTAGTGGATATTCACTACAAACAAATATCGAACACATGAGATTATGTCACATTTTTTAAAGAGTAATACTAGCCTTACAAAGAGGCATACAAAGAGTCAAATTCAGTCTTTGAAATTCATGATTGCCTCTTTTTCTCTTTCAAGAGCTGGATTTGACTCTTTGTATGCCTCTTTGTAAAGCTAGTATTACTCTTTTTTAAACTAGCAAAGCAGATACTCACCTTAACAATAATTATATTTCCTCTTTCAATTGTAAACCCTAATTCTATTTCCAAACAATGGAAATGAAATTTATGCAATTGAAAGAGTTTGATCAAGATCATTTCAATACTAAATTATTTGTTTTTTTATAAGACAATTGTTGCATTCAAAACGGTCTTTGAACAGTATATTCAAAATAAGAAGCATAAAATATATTAAAAATATAATTAAAAAGGTATTTTTGAAAATATATAGGGTTTAAAAAGACATTTACATATACTAAAACATTTTAATAGTGTATATTTAAAAATGGGGTCGGAAAAGATAAAAAAATATATGGGGGTCAATAGCACAATTTTCATAATTTATGTATAAATTTAGCAGTAGACTCGGTCAAAAAAAATGAATAAACCAGGGAAATATACACCTTCCGAAGCTGCTTCACCATCACCTCCCTCCTCATATTCAAGTCCAAGTTCAAGTGGGAGTGCGTGTGATAGCTTGTCGTCTCGTCGGTGATTGAGTACATTATTGGAGCAGTTGCCATGTCGTTTATTGCTTGTTACTTGGAGTAAATTTTGATATTGAAGTCCCATTACAGAGGACAGAAAACTGGGGAAATATTTTAGAGTTCATGCGTTGTTTGAATGTACATTTATATCTTCGTTCATTCTCTAAACGATGCATGATTCTTTGATTTATTTTTATATTGATTTTGATCCAATGATTTGAAAATGTAGTTTTTTTAAACTCTTAAATGCATTCTTATAAATTCAATTTTCTTTGGATTATGCTCAATCGTATGTTAAATGGATGAGAAGGGCAGGCCTGCATTGGAATCAGACAATGTCCTTCGGCCTTCAGGAACTTGGCCTTACAGATGAAGAACAAGAGTAAATATTCATACAGATTGTGAGCTGTGACACAATTTACCTACGTGGCAAAACAACCCATTTACAAGAATGAGTCGCAGCTGCCCTGTGGATTAATCCTCGCACCAAATTTAAAGCATGCATTGGAGCTTCGTGTGTGACCCACCACCCACAATCTCAGAGACTTCCCTTTATACAAACTTGAGAGTCCCTTCTGATATCCAACTCACCCACATTACAACTCTTGGAGATATGGGTTCCATGAAGGCCTCTTTTGTTGCAGGAGCTATATTACTGCTTCTGGCAATGGTGGAGTCAAAACTTATGGTGAATGCTGATGTTATAGCTCCATCGCCGGCCATGGCTACCGGATTAGCTTTTGCTTCTTCAGCTTCAGTGGCCATTGTGGGGACTTGTCTTATGTTTTATGTTCTTGGTGTTCTCATCAAGTAATAGGCTTTCTTTCATATATTGTTGGTAGAATGTAGTTTTGTGTGTAATGGCTTCGCTTTTATACAGGCAGTATTAGTGTTTCTAATAGCATTCTAAAATGAAAAAAATGCTAAAATTTCCTCAAATTGCAACATTATGTGACATTCTGCAATTTTGTTCTGGTAATTTTTGCTAAAAATCGCACCATAACAAAGAGAAGATGATAGCACACGATGCCAAAGAGGTGAAGAAGAGTTCAAAGAAGAAAGCACAGGTGATACAGAAGAATAGCAGGGTACAGTTATCCAGACAAATTCACATACGGTATGATATCCTTATCCAACTGCACAAAATCTGAAGCACACTTCAGATTTGCCATTAATTAAATTCACTAACCAATTAAGGACCCAACTGATCTGATTCCATATAGCAAGAGAATTAAGTTCAGCAATCCTTAAACGAGTAACCCGATTACAAAAAGATCAGAGACTATATAAGACCATTCAATATGAATGCCCATTGTATTTTTCTCCACCAACCACAACACAATCGAACCCCTCCTCCTCAATCAAAATCTATACAGTATGAATTCTCTGGCATAGAAACAAAATCAATTTTTAAGTTTAACCATTTAACTTAAGGAAATATAAACAATTCTTCATTTCATACTAAAAGCAAAACTGCTTGTTTATTAAGTAAAAGCCAAGAGGCATCCACAATCATATTCAACTCCTCAAAGAGATTCAAAAAAGCTAACAAGACAACAAATTGAAGTCAATTAGATAATAAAATGAACACCAATCCAAAAGACATTCCTGCAATGCACAAGTAACTAACCCCCTGAATCCGGGTAAAGAACACATTCAAATTCTTAACGACCTGAAGAGTTAAAGTCAGAATCTGCAACCTGCCTTGCTCCTCCATCTTCTTAAAGAAATACATTGGCTTCAAAGATCGTCTCAACATAAAAGCCAACGTAAATGGAAACCCAAAAGCCACAAAACTCTGTATTGAAAGCTCCATTAGCGGTGATGATCGTGTAACGTACGAAATCCAAGCTCCTAAACCTAATTGACACAGACCCAGAACAGCAACGACTCTGCTTAGACTATATATTTTCCTCATCATTTCTTCAAGAACTTGTCTGGTCTCATTAGCTAGAGCTGATAAATCACGTTCAACAGTCGGGCCTTCGATTTCTTGGTGCTTGAAATCAGGGTTTTGACTAGGGTACTCACTCCGGTTCTCTTGAGGTTTCTCAGGATCAGAGGTTGAAAAAAATCTAGGGTTTTTAGATGAAACCAAATCAGAGAAGAGAGAGTTAGATTTTGTGAAAGATGGCAAATTGGAGATGGGTTTTTGATGGTGATTGACAGGATTAGAAAAGGTCGAGATGAAACTGGAGATATTGAAGCTAATGTTTAAGGATTTCTGGTGTGAGAAAGATGAATTTACGTGGTTAAAATTAGGGTTCGATAGAGAAAGCGGAGAAGATAGAGAGCGTTTGAGCAGTCTGCGAGAGAGAATGGCTGCCATTGTGGTTTCCTAAAATTGAATCTGATTACGAAGAAAAGTTTGACCGGGATTTAATTTTAATTTATATACACGGTCGAAGAGGAGAAAATGTACTTGGGCTCTATACAGCATCCAATAAAATGAAGGCAAGTCAGCAAATCAACAGGGAAGATACTATAAGAATTCCAAAGTAATTGCATTGATGACATTGATGCCTAAAAAGGCTCTTGCTCTGCGCCAAATAATCGCTGTAAGACAGTAAGAGTATTAATCAGCAGCGTAGTCTTGCGAAAGTGCCTCTTCAAGCCTTTGCATACAGAAAGAACAACATTATCATGAATAAGCCCATCAAACTTGACAATGTATATACAAGGTAGTAAACCAGGTCTCTTCAATTTTCTTTTCATTTCCTCCCTTGTTTTTTTTTTTTTCTTTTTTTTCTTTTTTTTTCAATTTCTTTGAACAATGGTAAGTAAAAAAAGAAGAAAAACATTGAAAGATATAAGCCCTCAAAAATAGATATCACTATCCGTTCCCTCCCTATTCACAAATTTCAATGTAATAATGTATATATATAAGCCGGGGACTGGAACGATTAACAAATAAAGAAATGATTCAAACGGCTCTCCAGCTGCTCTCAGAACCAACCATTCCTCCCTCTTCCCATCTCTTTTTTACTTCCACAAGAAGGAACCACAAAAACAAAATGCTAAAAAGTAACCCTTCCCAGCCACAACACATCTGTGCAGACACTCCCTCTACTTTTTGGAAGATGTTCTACATGTACATAAAAATCGGATAATGAGACATGTTTGTAGCAGTTCTTATGCAGGTATTCCATTGGGACTCAGCAACCAAAATGCGAGTATTGGGGAAAACAACTTTCAAGTGTTCAACTAGGTGGTGCCCGAATTCCCATCTGCTTTAGGCTCTGTTCTGACATAGGTAAGACTACGAGCGGTTGGAGAAAGAACACTGTTCCCAGGAACTTGAGCACCACTCTCAGCTGGAGTGGCCTGAGCATCACGCTTCCACTGCATACTCCTCGCACCAGTTTTAATAGGAAGACGAGGCCTAAATGCACCAGGAATGCCTCTAGGGAAAGAAGCCCTGGTAAATCTAGATGCAGCATACGGAGAGCCCCGTGCAAAGTGAGGCCAGGTCATAAGAGGAGCAGCATCTTGATGGGCAGCGTTTCTCTTAACCACCTGCAAGGAAAAAAAAATTTAGAAAACATAGTTCAGGTTCTGTAGCTACATCACATTTTTGAACAAAGGACTTCAGCAACCGATGTAGCAGAACAACTTAAAAGATAAAGAAGTATCAAACTAAGTCACAAAATAAACAAATATGTTTGATCCATCAAGCAAACTTTAATTTAGAAATTATGGTGTTTCCATAGGTACATCATATTTATGAACAATTGAGTTACAGAATGAAAAATAATGTCTGATCCATCAAGCAAACTTTAATTTAGAAATTAGGGTTTTCTTTTTCAGTATGTGTACCAAGAAGCTAATCTTGTGGGTTTCTTGTGATTGTACAGGAGATCTAGACACCTTAACCCTCTCACAACAGAGAGGAAGAAAGGGGAAGGGATTTTAGGTTAAAAGTAAATAAATAAATGAACAAAAATAAAGAGTTCCACAGCATTGTCCCATATTTGAGGCATCAAGCAACTCCAGACTAAAGCCATGAGCATGCACCTACCAGCTATGTTCAAAGAAGAAATGAGTGTACCAATATTTGCTCAGCACAATGTGCATTGTCAAGATACAGAATGATACGACTCAAAACTCTTGAGGTATTTGCAAAACACCAGAGAGAAGATTTTCATTTTTGCATCAACGCCAGACTCTAGAGGGTTAATTACTATTTTGATAATAACTCCAGAGAGATGATTACAAGATATCAAATATATTTCCAAAAATAAAAATTCAATTTAAAACTGAATGCCTTTGCAGCTTCCCTTCAACTTCCTAATCTAGGTCATCGGAAAAATTTAGGCACTCTAATAGATAAGAGTAAAAATACCACAAGTATCGTCAAAAGGGAAATCATCCTCAAAAAATAAAAATACAAGGATGAGCTATAGTATTAAGCATAATAACAGCAAAACAACACTGTTTCAGCAAAATAATAATAATAATAAACCAGTGTCTAAAGTAATACCTTTAGAATCCGTGACATAAAGGAGGTGCCATCCAGAGTTAATGCATTGTCTGCCGCCTCTTTACGCGTGAACTCCACATAAGCTGACCTGGTAAAGCATCTTGACTTAGTATACTTGTAAAGTAAAATTATATATTGAGTTTTTTTACAGAAATAGCTGAGCAAGTGAAACATGATAAAAAGATGCAGCTAAAATGTTTACCATAATCAGTATATGAAAACCTTACCCTTTTGGTTGCCCAGTTGCAGCATCAGTAACAATAACAACTTTAAGAACTTCCCCAAACTTATTAAAGTGCCGAGAAAGATTGTCCTTGGTAGCAGCAAAATGAACCTGTGTATGAATAAGCAAAACAGATTGTCACAAAGAGAAAAGAAATACCTTCTACAATATACAGGAACCAAGAGAATAACAATTACATTGGTAACAAAAATGGTTCGAGAATCAGCATCCTCTGAAGGACGACCAGCAGGATATATACCTGCACATAACATCCAAAAAAGTTTTTTATAAAAATGTTACCCAATAAAAGAAAGACACAGAGAGAGAAGAAGAGGTCCCACAAACATAAACAAAGCAAATCTGCAACAGAACCAAAAGAATCATATCACTGAGGAAATGAGAAAGAAGTCACCATCAAGACAGAAACCAAGAAATGAAAGAAATTAACGACAGAAATTGCAATACTTGTGATGTACAGCATAACTATTTTCTTTCAAATATTATGCCACAAACCATCAACAATGTCTTTATAGAGAATTCAAAAACTCACCAGGAGTAGAAGGCAGTGCCTTTTGAGATTCTTTTTGAATATCTGCAACAGGTTTTGCCTGTTAACAATCAGAAGCAACAGTTAAATATTAAAACACAAGATAAAGAACAAAGAAAATTAGAGATGACCCAGGACAAGAGAATCTTACATTTCCGTTACCAACAGTAGCAGGGTTGCTATTCTCCTTCATTAGTTGCACACCGGATTTTCCAGACCGTGCCTCAATCTCCTGAAGAGATTTTCGACTATCTGATTCTGGGACATCTCTTGGATCCTGATAATAAAGAGGTTTCCAGGTATTTACATTCACAGAAATGTCAGCCATCTTATGGGAAGCATTCACTGCTGAAACAGACTGATCATGATCTTTGTTCCATGGTATTTGCATTAAATCATCAGCATTCTTAGCTACACTGGACTGCAACATTAGAGAATCCTCAGCCTTGTTTCCACCAGATGGTCCTGACTGAGAAACATCTGTGACTTGATGTCCCATATGATTGACATCATCATAACCTTCATCCTCGGTCACAGAGTCAAAGGACAACCCATTGTCACTTTCAATCATTCTCATGTCCCCAACATACTGTCCACTGTACTCATGTCTATCAACATAAGCCGAACTGGTTTGCTCCTGAACTCGGTCGAAATTTTCATATTCTCGGTCTTCAACGACAGCTTCTGTAAGTTCAGCATGATGATCAGCCATCTCTGATACATCCATACCCCGACCAAGTCGATCAAATACACTTCCCGTAGACTTAACTCTAACTACATCTTCAGCAGCTTCTGCCACAGCTTTTATCACAGTTGCTAAAGGATTAGGTACTGTTGCAACTGACCTAATTCTCCTGGGTCGTTCAACCAATTCTGAGTCCGCGGAGGATGTAGACACCACAGAACGAAGACGCTTTAATTGTGGCTCTTTGCCTGAACTAGATGGCCTTGTAGTTCCCACTGCATCTCGAACTGCAAACTGAAGTAGCCGTCGAGAAGCAGCAATAGTTGGTTGGCCCACTACCTCCCTCTGCCATAAAGTTCAGTGATGGATTAGAAGAAAGGGGAATTATATCTCCAGTTTTTGCAGACAATGAAAGAAGACCAAATTTTCTCTTTATGAAAAACAATTGCACCACACAAACACAAACCCAAACACCCCCCCAAAAAAAAAAGGTGAGAGAGAAATCTCATATGCTTAAGCACAAGAAATTAAAAATTCACACCTTAGTGTGCTGCCTGTCATCGGGCCTGCTTCTTTTCATTTGAACTCTAGGTCGAGGAGGAGAAGGAGTTTTTTTGGCATGATTAACTTCAGCACCTGATTTTTCCTCTAAGTAGATATTGTCAACCTCGGAGCTACGAAGAGGTGGAGGTTCAGCTGCATTCCTCGCTAATCCTTTCCACTCCCTATTGTGACGACTCCTAGATAATTTATTCGGCTTTCCTCTTTCAGATTCAGAATCCAATTGAGGAGAATCATTGCTCCCACCCTGATCACCTAATGTAGGTTTCATTTTTACCATTTCATTTGTGTGAGATTCCTCGCTATGAACATACAAATTCAAATTTGAAGCCAGATGATCCCACAACCTGTTCAAATAAATTAATAAAAGAAAAACTGATCAGCAACAAATGTGACTAAAAGCTCTGGCAGAAAAAATAATTTCTGTAATAGCAACTTCTCAAATTAACTTTTACGTAAGGACCAAAGTACCAAGATACAAAAGAAACGCTATCATCCCCTAAAAACACATTCAACTCATTCCTTGCTTCTTCTTTGCGTCTTCCATTTCTCAGTAAGACAATAACGTAGTCCTGCAAAGAAAACCAAGGAGTAAGGAAGGCTTATAGCATCATCAAAATAAAAATACTCAAATTCCATACTCTGAAAACAGATTTGAATTATCTGCTTGATAATGCAAAATCATACCTAAAGAGATATAAAGTAAACATCATAAAATCAACTTTCACTATATAACCCTGTTAAGCAATTAAAAGTAGCACAGCGTTACAAAAAACCATATAGAGAGAACAAAAGGAAAAAATTCATCCACATTGAAAACTATTTAAAATCAAAACTGATCCTTATCCTAGAATTGTTGGAATAAGTACCATAAGAATAATTCAACCAAATGCTCCAGTAGCAAAAACTACTCGCAGTTTACTATAGTGCTACCCTCTCCAATATGAGGCCAACTACAAAGCCCAGTATCTAATCTAGGCATTGCCTGACACAGGCCAGAAGGACAGCATCAATGGCACAAAACTGACCAGCAACCAAAGAATGGAAACAGATATGATTTGCCCTTTCACCCTTTAAGAAATAAGAAAAAGATTAAAGACTAGGAACCTTAATCCCCCCAAGATGTCATGCAATTAACAGAATGTATAACCAGCAAGTTTGATCTACCAGATACTTTTCACAGAAACAAGTTCTCTCACAAATTTCCCTCAATGATTTATAAAACTATTTGACTCCAGAGGCCAAACTCCTCAACTTCCAACACATCTAATCCTTAGTGCACAAAAACCTTGCAACTCCAGCAACATACCAGGCAAAGCATACACAGAATCCAATTCCCAGTTACTGAAAGCCCTTACAAGCCTTGCAAATCGTTGAAACAACAGACATGATCAATGATTGCTCTGAACAAGTTACTTACTCTTGCTCTTTTACCTCAGCAATAGACTATATATCCATGAAGCACCACAAGACAAGGGATTCTATAACAAAATCCTAACAGAAAAATCTGTAGCTCTAGTGCTCTAGTCAAATTCCCTCTAGTTCCACGGGTCATTTGAAACTTCTCAATCCTCTAACATAAGAGAGAAACAAAATGACAAAAATCATATAGAAAAGCCAAACAATGCGTCATAGCTTCCTCATCAGATACTTAGCCTGCAAGAAACAAGTAATCTGCCTCCAATAAGCTTCCTAACAGACTAACTAAAGGCTGAAATAAGTCTAATACTAGAAACCCACTTTTTACCCAAAATCGTAGAGCAATTTGGAAACATTGGCACATAGTCCACAACAAATTAGCCAAAAAAACAGCCACATATAAACTATAGTTACATGGCCATAATTCCTATGACGATTCCACACTATGATTTTAGGCAGAGATGTGAAACCAACGAAGTTTTAGAGATACTTTAATCTTCAAAATAAAGCCCCTAAAACCAACTCACTTGGTCACAGCATTTTTAATATACCTCGGAAAAACAAAAAAAAAAAAAAAAGAAAGCAAATCCCAAAAAAGGTTTAGTGCTCTATAAGGCTTCAAACTTCATAAATTAATCTCTGGCATACATTGAGCATTCAGGCACAACGTTTTTAGTTCATGCAGGTAGGCCAAATGAATCCAAACTCATTAACAAATACAATCCCTATAGTATTCGAAAATAAGTTCAAAAAGTAACTGAAATTACACAATTTTCCAAACAAGAAATTGATTAACAAAAGAAATAAAGAGTCATAGAAAATCGAAGCAACAGTTCAGCGAAATTCTATAGCATTCATATAAGTCTATCATAAACCCTAAAAATCGGTTAAACTAAAAGAAAAAAAAAAAAAAAAAGAGAGAGAGAGAGAGAGATTACCACAAGAGTATCGTCGGTGTAATCACCCATGAACTCTTTGAGTTTATCTTTCACTCTATCCCTTAACTTAGTCACTCCATCACCGCTAAAATTAGCCTTAAATGTCCGATCATCTGCGCTGCCCATTTCTTGCAAAACCCTAATTGAAACCTATAGTAACGATAAAAAAGATAAAACCTGAATTAAACCAAAAAAAGGGACGGAGGAGAAAGAAGAGGCAATGGTGGGATTCCCTAATTGAAAAGTGTCAATGTGAGTGTAGGAACAGTGGGTGAAATTTCAGGAGGAGTTTGTGACGGTGAAACAATTAGTCGATTGTGATTTGTTTTGTTTTGTTTGGCTGTTGAGGTTTTCTGTTTTTTCGGGTTCATGGAAAACCCCCGGATTTGTTTGTCCAGGGTGAGAATGAGAACTAAAATTGGTTGCGGGCTCAGTTTATATACCATCTATCATCAACCCACAAATTAATGGGCTTTCTTTCTTCAGGAAATTATCAGAAGAAAAAAAATGCTTATATCATATCATACTTTTTTTTTTTATTTAAGAATTTTTAAGGGAAAAAGAAAGAGACAGAGATAATATATGATTTTTGCAAGTTTAATTAACCCTTTAATATTTAATTAAATTGAAGTATTTATTACCTTGTATTAAGCTTACTAGCCCACTCCACTATTCAAATTTTAACTCCATTCCTAATAAATGTTTACCATAACATATCATTCATGAATACGGTTGTAATTAAACCGAGTCAAATATTGAAAAGCTCAAGTTTGGCTCAGTTAGAATAGTCAAAGCTCGAGCTCAAGTTTGACCGAGCTTTAATTGTCGAACTCGATAGATATATGATTAGCTCGAGTTTGATTTAAACTCAACTCGATTACAACCGAGTCAAAATCAAACTCGAGCTCGACTCAGTTGTAAATTGTAATCGAGTCAAAATCGACATATATATATTTATTATAATTTATACATATAATATTAATATAAAATTAAAACATTATATACAGCAGATTCAACCACTTTTTGGGTGGGTCATGGCTCACCCTCAATTTTTTTTTTTTAAATGTTAATATGTATAATTTATATATTTTGACCCACGCTAACAAAAATATTAATGGATAAAAGTATTAATGTATAATTGATTTTTACTTTGGTCCACCCTAGCAGAAATTTTTGGACCCATCACTAATTATATAATATGTTAAGCTTGAGTCCAGTATTATTAGGCTCGAACTCGACATGCGAGCTACTCGCAAACAACTCAACTCGTTTGCAGGCCTATTCATGATACATTGGAGTACATTTTCATTTTTTTTCATGGGCCATATTAAATAACAAAATTTTTCTTTTGATCACATATCTATACATGTAAGGACACTTCACAACATTATGCATAAACTCATTAATGTATATCATATATCAATTTTAACGATAAATATGCTCAACATAATTTTACTCATCTGTCATATTAGCAGCATAATCAGGCTTATATACACTCGACCTATCCAAAACTTTGACAATAATTATCAATCTGTGATGTAGAAGCTAGATAACCATAAATAATGGAGGTGGCTAATTCTAATCTATAAAACCGGAACGGCGCCGTTTTTCTCTTGTTTGAAAGTTGTTAATGTGATGTTTTACCTGCTGGGCCTGTTGGATTTGCCTAACATGGTGTAAGTATTGGTTAGATTATAGCTCATATTTATCCTGAGTAATGTTATATCCATAATCTCTTCTCACAAACTTTATTTTACAACTCCGACGTGATAATTCACAATTGATCACCCATAATTTATCAAGTAAGACCTATTATGAACTGACTAATTGCGAGTTATCACGTTGAAGTTAAAAAAAAAAGTTAAAGAAGAAATTGTGGGAGTAACATTTTCTATTTCTCATTTTTATGACAATTTTTGTTGGTGAAAAGTAGCTCCACTGGCTTCAACTACATAATTATGCTTGTATTTAGTCAGCCACATTATTTTTTTATTTTATATTTTTAATTTCACGTTTTTGGTGCCCTTTCTTGTTGATTATTATATAATATATGCTTAATTAAATTCAACTCCCTGATTATTATAACATTATCCACGGTCCACGGATGTACCTTTCTAATTTTGTCCTACTCGAGTTGAAATCTCGACTTCTCTACTACAAGTTGATAGTTTAAAAATGTTGATAATTTTGTGACAATTTAGAATCCACCTAGAACTAGTATAATTCTTTTATTTATTAAAGATCATATATAAAGTGTTCAATTCTGATTTTTATTAAAATGTATACTCCGTTTGAACTAACTATTCTACTATACTGTTATTGTACTTTATATTATATATTTATACTTCTTTAAATAGGAGCGTCCTAAATTTTTTAACACCAAAGGCTAACATTTTAAATTTTGTAAAGGTGATTGAAAAAATCTTCAACATCTATCAAAACACGAAAGTTCAGAATATAAATTTTCATTTGAACAATATATAACCGCATTAATACACTCACACTATCATACAATGAGAGCATTGTTACAATCTCAATAATCCCATCAATTAAACACTAATTGAGATCCAAATTTGATACCGTAACTTGTAGTCGTAGATTTCCTTTGTAAGTCACATTGAGGTTTTTTTTTCTAGATGAAAACGACATCGCAGGCATGTAAGTTGGCCCACGTCACTATCATCGATCCAATTTGATGAAAGCGAAATAAGGCAAGTGGGATAGTCATGTGTGGCCAACTCTATTGTTTTACTTTCCATTCCACATTCTGCCTTGCCACGTACGCGGTATCGGAATGGCGTTTTGATCTACCGTGTTTGAACTTTGACCTTCCGATAAAAGGTCACATCAACGGACACAGCGAGCGCTGGACCCACCAGTAACCGCCACTTTGTTAAAGCTTTCTCTAAGCTTAAAAGTAAAAAGTACTTAAACTCGCCACGGTAATTATTAAAGGATAATTTGATAAACAACATTTTAATTTTATTTTATTAACTAGTAGTTAAATTAAATTAAAAAATTTATTTTAATTTTGATACAATAATTTAAAAAATATGACAAGTTTTTTTTTTACAATTTTTTTTGGGAGAACAATAATTTTCCATCTAAGGTTTGGCAAAACAACATTTTTTTACCATTATTTAAATTTTGTTATATTCTCTATTAATATTTTACTGAAAAAACAAAAGTACTTTTAAATATTTAACTTTATAAACTTTTAATTATTTTTAATTAACCAAAAAGTCAAATATTAAAAAGTAAAAAAAGAAAAAATAATTATATCATCACTATTATTTAATAATCTACTAAATTTATAATATTTGTAATTTTTACTAATTAACATAGAAAATCAATATTTTTAATTAATTAAATAAATAAAGAAAAAAATATATCTTTACATTAGAACTAATAAAAACTTTGACTTAACTAAATTTTAATTTATAATAAACCAATTAAAAAAAACTATTTAAAGTTATTTTTATCTTTTTATTTAAATATTAACATAAAACATTAATAAAACTTAACTAAGAATTAAAAAATGTCATTTTGAAATTTGACGGGTAAAAGCGTCATTCCGTCAAACCGTGGGAAAATTCGTTCTCCCCTTTTTTTTTTTCGTCTCTAATGACTTTGATGAGCTGGCAGAGGCACGTACAATACAAACACGGGCCCAGATGTCAGCGCAGTTAGCAGACGCGTGTGAAGTACACATGTCGGTCACGGTGAGGGGGAAAGCGACGTCGTAGAAATGCAAAGGTCGGTCGAGCGTGCGTGCGTGAGTGTAGTCAGAGTGGGCGGCTTGAACTTAAGGTTCCTCCTGTAACCATTAACCAATACCCCCAGTGGGGTACATCCAATTGCCCCGTCCAATTTCCCCCATATTACCCCTCCGTTTACTCAGTCTTACGGACCACTGATTTCTATTATTATATTATAAAAACTGTTAATTATAGATTATTGCCTTCCCTAAAAGTAACGTAAAATGAAAGTGTGATCTTTACTCTTTTTGTTTCCAAATTTGACTTTGCTTTATTGAATCGATGTAATACATAAAGTTCAATATTTTAAATAAAAATTGGAGCCAATTAATTGTATTAAATATCGAAGATCATATCTTAAATTACTGGATTATTGTCTTTGACAATTATTAATTATAAGTTTTTAATTGTATAATCTTGGTCTAATCTATATCATATAAATTCACACGGGTCATTGGATTTATAAGAACTTTTGAGAGAATTGTAATTCAAACCATGGATTTACATATCCAAATTGCTTATTCATCAAGTAACAAATGGTAACTATCTCTTGGTAGTTTTGCGGTTCGTTTAGGACTCTTGAATGTATTACTCAAGAGGTTCCCACGACTGTTAATATAGAGTAGTTATTGGAGGCTTATCTGACCGTTAACTTCAGAATTTTGAAAGACTAGTTGAAGTATGCATAAAGACATCCTCGAAGAAAAAAAAAAAAAAAAAGAAGGATGGTACAAAAAGACGAAGGTAGCAGCTATAGTAAAATTTAGCAGGGAGAAACTTGTTAGATGGGATTTAGAGGGTCACGGGGAAATTCTTAAAGATGTCTTGTTGTGGTGATTGTAGAAGAACTTGGTCTAAGTTTTCGGCAAAATTGGTTCTATATTCAAGAAAATAAAGAGATTCTGCTGGGATTTCATCATACAATGCTTGCAATTCTACATTATTGCCAAGAGGTACAATACTATCTCATTGAAACAAGATCGCTTCAATATTAAGCTACCTAGATTTTCATCACTTTTCCACGTCCTCCCATCGCAGCAGCTTTAACAATTCTGCCCCCATAACTGTGTATTATAATTAAAAGAATATTTTTATTTTAAATTTGAAAAAAATAAAAAAATTATTTATATTAATGAACAAACATTTTTATATATTTTTTATTTTTCTAATATTTAAAAATAATTTTGTAATATTTAATTGAATAAAAATAAAGCAAGTTTGAAGAGCTAATGCTTTTAAAATTAAATTTAGAAATCTTTTATGATATGGTAAAATACTATGGGCGGTCCCGCAATAACAAAAAATAAGCTTTATGGCATTGTATACTTTCTCGATAATGACGATTAACACGTCAGATTCAATCTAGAATAAGCAAAACCAGAGTAATTATTGAAACGTGCAAGGTTATTTTAGTAAAAGTGTAGCAACAAAATGTTTGATACGCGTCTCTATGAGGTCCATATTCCATCGCCATTACCGACCCCTCAATCCCTTCAAATCCCCACTCTCCTCTCCCTAACACCAAACCTTTGAAGCCTCTCTCTCTCTCTAAAAACTCAATAATTCTCTGTGATTTTTCATTTCTCTCTCTCTCTCTGATTCACAACATGGCTCAGAAGACAGAAAAGGAAGAGACAGATTTCAAGGTCCCTGAAACTTTGACCCTTTGTATCAACAATTGTGGTTTCACAGGCAATCCAGCCACCAACAACATGTGCCAGAAATGTTTCAACGCCACCACGGCCTCCACAAAATCAACCGCCACCACGGCTACCGCATCAAACGCCACATCTACAACCTCCACAACAACAGCAGCAACCACCACGGCTTCTAGCACGAGCGCAGGTGGCGCTATCTTAAAGTTTGCCAGCGATAAAACTTTCAGATCTCGGTTGATCGACCGGTCCTCAGATGCTTCAGGCACAACAAGCCAAAATCCAGAGTCAGATCGGCAAAAAGGCGATGTTGTTGAGAAAAGAGTGGTGAACCGGTGCTCCGGCTGTAGACGGAAGGTCGGTTTGACCGGATTTAGATGTCGATGTGGAGAATTGTTCTGTGGAGAACATCGATATTCGGATCGTCATGATTGCAGTTACGATTATAAATCAGCAGGTCGTGACGCGATCGCGAGAGAAAATCCCGTCGTAAAAGC
This sequence comes from Pistacia vera, assembly GCF_008641045.1. NCBI lineage: Eukaryota > Viridiplantae > Streptophyta > Magnoliopsida > Sapindales > Anacardiaceae > Pistacia > Pistacia vera. Next base: position 56,377 of record NW_022196628.1, read on the forward strand.
TGCCAAGATTGTTAGAGTTTGAGTTTCAAAAACAAACAAGAAATTATCCACATCAAAAACCCGAGACAGACTCGATCTCGCCGGATCTCTTTCTCAGATATATGGTGATCGGAAAAGAGTTATAGAGAGAGAGAAAGAACAAATTCTTGAAAAGATTTGTTTCTCCTTTGATGATGATGAATCTATAATTTGCTTTCTTTTTTTTTTAATTTTATTAGAGTTGGTTTATTGAGAAATGAAATTATTGTGGTTTAAGATATTTGAGTTTGTGTTTAGATTTTTAATTATAATTATAATTATTAGGTTATTTGTTTTGTTTAGAAATCATAAATGGAGCTTGAAGCTTGTGGCATGTGAATGTAAATTTAAGAAACTTTTATGGGTTTTATCGTCTTTTTGGGCCTATCAATGAAACTGGAAAATTCAGTTGGAAGGTTTTACAAAGGTGTGGGACCCAGATGAAAGTGACATGTGAAACGTGATGTTAATTTTATCTCGAGCTAGTGGACAAAATGTCGCGATATGGTTTGGAGTTTGACATGATTTGCGATATTATCATCGTCCAATAGGGTGTAGCCACGTAAGGGCGGCACAAAGTTGTCAGGGGAAAAGCTATGTAAAGCTGAGTTGGGTGTGACGGGAACAATTGCGTAATTAGTTGCGTTCTTGTTTAAAACAAAATAAAAAAAAAATTATAGTGGAGATCTTAAAAATGATCCAACGGCTGTGATTCGAAGGCAAGCTGTTAAATAGAAATACCAAGTAATTGATGGGAAAGGAAGGGGGGAGGTGGGTGTGGCCTGGCCTTTCAATGGCTTCAAAAGAGGTCTGGGATTTACATACCAATTAGAGGAAGCCTTGTGTTTTCATTTTATATAAAAGTGCTTTTTATTTAGAAATTTTATGTTCGAATAACACAAAATAGCCACGTGTTATGGTATTATAATTAATTAAACCACCTGTCGGGTAACATTATCTTGGCATTGCCCACAATTGATTCTTTATTTTATTTTATTTTATTTTGTTAACAATAATTAAACACAAATTAAAAATGTAATTGATGACAAATTAGGTTGGGGACCATAGCATAATGCCGGTTTAATATAAAAAGTGGAATATGGCTGGTAGCCCAATCATGGGAATCAACGCGACAACGCCTTTTAAAGCACAAATAATCTTCTATAAAAATAAATACCTCTAATTTAGGCATTTCTTTTTTCTTTATTTTCACGAAATTTGTTTGATAAATCAAACCATATAAAGATATTTAATATATACAAAAAATACCGAGTGTTTAAGACTTAATTATCTTTCATAACACACACTTTAATTGAAAGTTTTACTATGCTAGAGTCATAGGCTTTATTATAATCACAAGATTTTATTATTATTAAAGGATATTTAATAGTTTTTTAAAAAGAAAATTATTGGGGTTCCTAAAACATAATAATTTTATCAATTAACCCTTGTTTCCCGAAAATTACTGCATCCGTTTTTGGATCCTAAAACGTAATTTTTGGAATAATTTTTTTGTGTTTCCATTTATGATTTGTGAAAACAACTTGGGAGAGTAGCTTTTTGAGGCTGGCATCAACTGGGGATGAGGAGGCCTGCAAATAAATTAAATTAAAAATGAAGGTGAATTGGCAGTCCACTTGGCCCACTTGTGTCTTGTGATGATGAGTCGACGTGAAAAAAGTTCACGGCGTAAATTGCTCTGGCCCCGAGGTTTCCTCGTATATTTTAATTTCGTAAGTAGTAGCTCATAATTAAAAAAATAGAAAATAATTTTTTCCCAGATTTTTTTTTTTTTTGGGTAGAAATGTGAATTATTCACCTAATTTTCAATTATTTTAGTAGAAAAATAAAATATTTACCTCTTCTCATGTGATAGGGTAAAAAGCTCTTTAGTGATTAAGATTAGTTATATCCCAAAGTCTCGTGTTTGATTTAAAACAAAATTTTTCACATATGTATAATTTAAAAAAATATATATTTAAAGACAAAATAAAAAAAAAAAGTAATGGGAGCAAGAAAAATATCAAAATCAAGTCACTTTCTGCCATGTGGTGTAGCACATCATTCAGAAAAAAAGTATCAAATCAACTCCAGAGAGGTGTGGTGTGGTGTGGTGGAGTCAGTACAAGGAATAAATCTTTTTTTTTTACATATTTATTAAAGAGAATATTAAGTAACATTAATTAGATAAAAATGGTTGATTTGGTGCATTGTAATGGTCACAGATGAGTCATTTTGTTCATGATTAGAACATGACAAAATTGGTATCCATTTTATTTGTCCACAAATTACCAAGTTGCCCACTATAACCAAACTATTTTTATTTTTATTATTTAATATATTTCATTTTTGTTTATAAGTCATATACCTTAATTACTTCTTCTAATGTTGTAAAACAACTTCAAAAGATAAGTAATAACACGTGAGGATGATAATAAACATAATATGATATAATCTGTTTATTTAGAGATGACATTTATATTTCTAATATAATTTCTTTTATAAAGAGATATAAACTCACGAAATATAGAATTTATTGTCTTACACTTGTTAAAAGTTGAATTTATCTAACATCGTCAAGTTGGTAGATTCTTATGATATATATCTATATATATGGTTGGACTTTCTCCTCACTTGAATTTATTTTCGGGAGTGAGTTCTACCTAAATTCATTATTCCGAGAGAAAAACATGTGAACCTCAAAACTTGGACGGTTGTATTTATCTCTACATGTTGGATTTTCTTCTCTTTGAGTAAATTATTTGCAGCCATAATTCTTAATTAAGTGGGTTGTATTCAATTTTGGCAACTCAATTGTCCTTATAAAAATCCCATTTGAGAAAATATGCTAATAAATTGACAAAGACAAATTTAGGCACGTCAATATTAAATTATATCTTTTTTTTTTTTTTGATAATCGAGGTGTTTGAACCAATTGGTATGCATCTCAACTAATCTCGCCGGCCAAATTATATCTCTTTGTTTCAATTGATAGTTTTACATACATACTTGCTTTGGCAATTGCCAAGTTGGTTGTTCAAACAATTTGGACCATTTCTTAATTTATGCATGTGGGATTTTGTGCAGAGACAAATTAGATGAATTAAAAACGTGATGGGTTGAGATAAGGTTGATTTTTTAAATATTCTAATCTATTAAACAAAGTTGAGAAACAATTTGCCCAATAAAGTAGGCACAGGACAGATTTATTTTACAATTTTAAATGGTGAAAATAGCTGTCAAAGAACCGAAAGTGTCTTCCTTGAGGCTTCCCCACCATTAACCCAAAAAATTATCTCACAAAATTCTATTGGATTATAGCATCAAACAAGAATCATTTACCAACTTGAAACTCTCTTCTTTAAAAATAAATTATATTATTGGGGATATTTTCCATGCTTTTGCCAACTATTGATATTGAAGGATTCATTGTACTTGCTAATGGCTTTAATTTTGCAGCTATGTTTTGTCTGCAAGAAAGATATCAGACGGGGGGCAAGAGTTCTATTCGGCCAAACATGTCCCTTTTAAAATTTCAGAGGACAAACAAAGAGGGTCCCTGTAAAAATGGCTCCCTGTTGACGTGAAGTCATCTCCAGTATGCAATAAGTATAAAGATATATAAGGGGAGTAATCTAGCAACGTGAAGTCATCTCCAGTATGCAATAAGAATAAAGATATATAAGGGGAGTAATCTAGCAAGCGAGGAGCATCAATGGAGATGAACAGAGTGAGATAGACAATTTTAACACATTAGTTCATAGAGTAGCCAGGCTCAGGTGCTAAGAGTAGGCTAATACCAATATTATAATAACTATCTATTTTGCAATAAGCCAACTTTAAAAAAAAGTGTGGCAAACAAGCATAAAAGGGCATACAGATTCAAAGTTAGCGGTTTGGGAAGGAAAACAGATGTAAGATAGAAGAGTAGGCTAATACCAATATTATAATAACTATCTATTTTGCAATAAGCCAACTTTAAAAAAAAGTGTGGCAAACAAGCATAAAAGGGCATACAGATTCAAAGTTAGCGGTTTGGGAAGGAAAACAGATGTAAGATAGATTTAGGCCCCATCCGGCTGGACGAAAGGGTTGGAAATCTCATCTGTACCATCAGTTGGCGACACAAGCATCACAGCAGTTCCCCTACACACCTGCAGTGCAATAACATATTGTTAAATCATTAACAATACAAGGAAAAACCGGCCCGAACATAAAAATATTATATATTTGATGAGTGAAATTTTTTATTAGTTCATGGTTGAAGGCAGCCTGATATCCCTTGCCATTTTAACATGTATCTATACTTTCTGTGAACATGGTGCAAAATTTCCAAGGGCCGATATCAGCACCTTTTTAAAAATTCATCAGTTTGAGAGAACTCCATTGATTGTTATACAGTTCATATACTCCGCCATATATCAAACTGATTTCAAATTTGAAACTATGTCTTGAAAATGGTGCTAATATTAATTTGTCATACAAGAAAATATGAAGCTATGTATTAAGTGGCTATAGATATCTGCTGAGCACGAAATTTTGGTATGCAGTTCACATAATGAGTATATAATTTCATGATGAGAGATGAGAAAACAAATCTCATAAAACTTATTGACAGGTATAATGACAGTTACTCTAACACTCATGCAATCAGATCCTCGTTCATTTAAAACCTATGGCATAAGTGATCTAATTAAATTGGTTTTACAGAGAAAATTCACCAACAGATGCAAGCTATAGAGGCAGAAACCCATCATTTAAATTTCTAAGACAATCCATGCCTAAGTTGGACGTAGATATGCAGGTTACCCCCTTCTCACGGACAATTATGATAAAGTAGAGATACTGAAAAAAAATAAAAAAAAATGAATAGCATACTATTAGGCCAAGTTGCCTGGTTTGATCAGTAGTCTTCAATGGATCATCAGGATCTGCAAAGCAATAAAACAATTTCGAATAAGTTCTTTTCACCAATATCAGAAGCTACACTTTACAACCAAAAAGCTTATACATATATTTACTGAGAATTTCACTGGTCAAGAAAGGGCAATAGCGAGTTCAATTGTAAATACTCAAAGCAGTTCCATAGGATGGTAAAAAGACTTGTTAAAGGAAAGGGTCAGTAGCAAATGGAAGGCAAATTTATAATGGGCCTCTAAAATTTGGATCCTCTACAAAATATCACACTGCTCAAAATAATAATAAAACCTTCCTAGAATAATTATCAAGTTACTCTAAAATAGGGTCAAATCAACCATGTGTTAATTCAGTGACAATCATTTTTGTAATCTAAATAACTCTTTTAACACCCACCTAGGAGGAAGGGTTTTACCATTAAACTCTATGAGAAGATAAGAATCCAACTTTATTCATTCTCGGAAATTAAGCACTCACATTGCACCAAAAACAAGAGTTTGATTGTGAACAAGGCACATGCCTCAAGGGAACCTTACACCATGAGATATGGATCTCCAAAATTAAAACCTAATATAATACCATCTTTCTCTAACAGATTTATCATGGGCAAGGAAGCTCAAGACAATGAGGCCTTGAATTTTCAAGTCTGTTTTTGTATATAAATAAAGTCATTCATGCATCATATGTGGAGTCAAGCCTAAAAAATGAGTTTACTCAAGCCTCTTGAACTGCTTGAGATTTTGAAGACTCAAAAGATATGGTCACCAGTTTAATAGTTTTAATAATCTTCCTTGGCAAGCAACATTTCATATTGAGTTAAAGAATACACAATCCAGGAATAAACCCAACTACTTTTCCCCATGGTATTCAATTCCCTGTATCTCAATTGAAATGCGTTGAAATTTTAAGAAATTCATGTTAGTAGAGCATAGATATAACTAAAGTGAAGTTTTCCCCCAAAAGAATTCTGAATGAGAAAAGGAAAACAACATACCATAATTAATGTGAGAAAAACAGACATATCCATGTACAAAAAGCAAGATTGTTTGTGGTTTGGACCAACTGAAATAACAAATCTAACATTTTTGGAAGAGAATTTCTATTTAACTTAATCCTTCTTTTTATTATCATACAATACATGGCTGAAGGAATCAAAATAAAACCATAACCAGCAGACGCCACAGTGTAACAATAGCATATAACCACCACCCACACTTGTAAGGACACATACGCATACAGAACAATACCCATGTACGATATTGGTGATTACCTCTAAGAAACTCAATAGCTTCATCCAGGACAAGATTTAGCAATTGATCATACCCTTTCAGAGTCCCTGTCACTGTATCCACAAAAACAAAAATGTCACATCACCCTATCAGATACCCACACCAAATCAAAGCAAACCGAGGAACATCACATTAACCTACATGACCTCAAGTCATAAAACAAGACATTAATAAGTTAATGCATATGAAATTTCGGTCCATGATGAACCTTCAGCATTATGATAACCATTCCTCAACAATTATGCTCACACAAGAAACCCAACAAAAAACCCTCTTCTTTCTTTGATTACATTCAACTTATACATTATACACATAATTTAGCTCAAGTAAAATCATTGTGCAATAAGCAGCTTAAAACAATAAAAAATTATAAAAATAAATACAGCAACAGTAAGAACCTTGTCTTCCACCAGTGAGCTTGACTTGAACACCTTTATCTACAAACTTGGCCAAATCCAAAACCGTTTCTTTCCTTCCTGACTATATAAACAAATATATAAAACTAATTAAAAAGAAAAAAAAAAAACACATTTTGAGTTCTGGGTCAGTAAGTTTAGGCTAAAAAAACAATTTATCAAACGAAAAGTTACCATCTTATCCTCCCTGAAGGTTTTGCAGCTACTCCTCTGCTAAAACTCGCTTAAAGAAACCTAAATTGAAGCACGTAGAGAGAAATATTTATCAAAGAATTGAAATAAATTATTATGAAAAATTTTAGAATTATTAATGAAGAGAGCATGAACTTACTCTAAGGCGCCCTCTTTGTTTCCCTCTCTGCGATTAACGATTAAGTTTTGCAGAGGCAATGCGCGAGATAGAAGGTAGTAAAGGGAGTAAGAGAGACCTTGATATGGATCTGGGCTTCAGTCTGGGTTATGTTTTGACCCGTTGGGCCCTCAGGCCCATTTTCAAATTTTTGATGAATTTTTCTCGAGGATCCTCTTTGACTTTGGTTCTCGTATAAGTATTTAACTAAACTCCCTGATCTCTTATTTAATTACAATGAGGGCAAAACAGGAAATATAAAAGGAAAAATATTTATTTAAAAAGAAAGGATATGACATAAATAACCTCACGAGCAAAGGCATTTAAGTAATTTTGTACAAAAGAGAGGGCATCTTCTTAATAAGTAAAACCCTATATTTATGAGTGCAAGGCCCTAGGGTTCGGTTTAGCAGCCGCAGACGCAGAGTGAGGAAGCCCGGGGTGGTAGGAACTAAGAGCAAGAGCAGCGACAATGGTGGAGAAGACAGGCAAAGGAAGGCAAGAAGAGGTTGTTACTCGCGAGTACACAATCAACCTCCACAAGCGCTTGCATGGCTGGTACTAATTTCTTTCTCTTTCTCTTTTCATTTTTTATCGATGTTTCAGATCTGGTTTTTTTAGTTATTTGCTTTTTTTGATGTTTACTTGTTACATATTTGATCTTGATATGTGAAAACCTTTTGTTTTTTTTCAATTATATGTGTGTACGAGCTGCCTGAGAGTATTGAATTCTGGCTGTGAATATATTGTTTAGTAAATGATTCAGGGTTTTGGTGATTGGAATTAGGGTTTTGTTTGTTGTGGAATTGTTTTTCATGAGTAAATGATTTATTGCAAGCAAGAATAGAGACGTTCTTTAGCCATTAGTCATAGACATCATAATGTTCAACAAGCATTTTTCTCTGCAAAGCTTTGGCTATGGTAGTTGATAGTGATTTCTCAAACTAAATGAATTGAGACCGAAAGCCATCAAGGTTACCAGTTGTGTGCAGCATGTTCTGTGCAATTAGCAAAAGTAAATCAAAGTTTAGGACCTAATTGACCCATGTAGGTTTCTTTAAAAAGGCCAAATTCTGTATCATGCTGGTTGCAATGGTATTTTTTTGACTCGCATTACTTTCCATTGTTATTATTAGTGGTGGCTTCAAGCGTAACAATCCAAGTTGTGTTTGGCACTTGGACTCTACCTCTCTACCATTTAGCCAATACACAGTTCAGTGTAATTTTTTTCTTTTTGTTCTTATTTGGAGGTTTGCAAGTTATTTCCAGAGTAACCATGCTTTCCAACATTGTGCAGCACATTCAAGAAGAAGGCACCAAAAGCCATAAAGGAGATCAGAAAGTTTGCTCAAAAGGCTATGGGGACTACTGATGTTAGAGTTGATGTGAAGCTTAACAAGCATGTATGGAGTCGTGGTATTCGTAGTGTGCCAAGGAGAGTTCGCGTTCGCGTTGCACGAAAGAGAAATGATGAGGAAGATGCCAAAGAGGAGTTTTTCTCCCTTGTTACTGTTGCTGAGATCCCTCCAGAAGGATTGAGGGGGTTGGGAACCAAAGTTATCGATGAAGAGGATTGAAATAGTGTTGTGCCCTAGTTAAGACTGGAATTCTTAGTTATATTTTTGTTTAATTTAGTAAATTTTGTTTCTTTCTGGAATTCTCTAAACGACATCCGGGCTGATAAAGTATTTGAACTTATTGTCACTTATGCGGTTAGCTTGATCTCTTAAATTACCTTCGTGCGATGAAAACCTGGCAGTTTGGTGTGGGAAATTATTGTTTCACATGAGCTATATTTAAGAACATTTTCCATTGTCAAGCTTCAATAGATGTGATATAAATTGTTAATAAGGAATTGTTAGGATTATTCCCATTGAATGATACGGTAATGCAAGAGTAGTGTCTCACTTTTTGTATGGATGATTTTGTATAAAGTTTTTATAAGTGAATTATTATTGTTATACAATGGGTTATCGATAGCTTTTATATTGTTAGGATTATTAATATTAAATGATAGGGTGATACAAGAGTAGTGTTCCCACACTTTTTGAATGGATGATTTTGTATAAAATTTTTGTAAGTGTAGTATTACACTTATACAATAACAATGCATTACCGATAGGTCGCTTCTATGGAATTATAAACGGGAAAAATGGTTAATTGAAGGCGAAACATTAATGAAGACATCATATCTCATTATGGAATTATTATATATTACCTGAGAATCTGGGACCACTGTTGGGTATCGTTAAATCCAAATCGTTAAGTTACGGACACTAATGGACAACTTCAATTATCAATGAAGTCCTCGTCAAGAATCTGATCCAGCAAGAAATGGGCCTGAGGGAAGCCCATCTTAATGGACTCTACAGAAGGCCCAGTTTCTCTCAAAAAGCTTGCCCGGGAAGCTCTTCGAAACAAATGGTACAAATACAAATCGGCGGGAATAAGATAATTCAACAAACAGAGACAGAGTATAAAGGACTAAAGGAGAGAGATTTCAGTTTTAATTCGCAAACTCAGATTCAAGGAAGCTGCAGTTGATTCAGGTAAGTTATTTCGCTTTCTGTTTTCATGAATCGCTGTTTGGCTCTTGAGAAAAGTCCAGATTCATTTAATTTCGCTCATTTTACCCTGGAACAAACAGATCCTGAATTCAATTCAGTTGTTATATCTTTATTGCTATAAAATTATGTGAGCTGGATATACAGAGAGCCGGACATTCGATGTCTTATTTATTTATTTTTTTACTTCGTTTTAGAGGTTCGTTACAAGTAAGGATGAATCATAATATACCATTGATTAATTAGTTTTAGCTGGATTAATGGCGATTAAAGATGAAACTGAAATATTCTGGCTTTACATGTTTTATTATATATATAATTTTTACTGGTAATTGCATTCTTGCTTCTGATTTCTGAAGTACTTCATGCTCGTTGAATAGAAGTCCGACTTATGCTAAAGATTTATGTGTGTGCTTATTTAATAATTGATATACATCATATGTTAATCAAGGCTGTGGAGAAAAAATCATGGTTCGGTTATCTGTTTTGAGGTTGTTGATTTTCAAATTCTGTTATTAAATAAGAATTTATTGGTTATTTCATCTTTTTTTTTTCTTCTTAATCTAGATATGGAGGGCCATCTTCAAGCTTCTTCAAAATTAGGGTGTCCTGCTGACAGTAATGAAGCAAAGTACATCTCTGGGCTTAGTACTATACTTGTTGCAACAATTCAGGAAGCAAAGGATAGGATTTCGCAGATAGAGTATATTTTCTGCAGTCAGATATACCCAAATTTTCAAGCAAATTCTAAAAGCTTGCAGAACATATATTCTGAGGCCAGGGAAGCTGCTGAAGATGCATGGAGAGAAAAGGAAAATAGTCTCTTACTCGAGATGAAGCAGCTTCGTCTTGAAAAGCAACAGGCTCTTGAAGAGAATCAGTCTCTAAAGCTTGAGATGGAAAATCCTTTGAAGGAGCAAGAAAAGAAAATAAATCAACTGCTTTCCAAACTAGAGAGTCAACAACTGAAAATTGATGAGCTTGAGAAGGAGCGTATGCAGAAGTCTAAAGAAGTTGATGAGGGGATCGAATTGCAAGGTAAGTTACTCCATTTGTTTCAATCAAAAGTCAGTGTGATTGTGGATCAAAGCAAACAAATAAAAGAGCATGAAGAAAGGGCTAAAACACTTACTGCTGAACTGAATAGCCATAAGAAAAAAGTTGATGAGCTCCAGAAGGAACTTAGTGAAAAGATTGAAAATGTGGCCAGGAGAAAAGATTTGACTGAAAAGATTGAAATGCTATTTTCAGATATTTCAAATAATGAACAGCTGTTGACTGATCTGAAAAATGAGAAGAAACTACTTATTGATAAGTTGGAAGGTTTTGAGGAGAATGTTAGAAGACTGCAAGAGGAGCTGAGGAAAAAGATGGAAGAAGTCGAGGAGGAAAGAAAATTGCAGGGGCAGTTGCTTCAACAAATTGATTTGAATTCTGTTGAAGTGTTAAAGATAAAGCAGCGGTTGGAGGAGTGTGAGAAAGAGAAGAAACTGCTTCTGGATAAAGTGGAAGGTTTGGAGGAAAAAGTTAATGAGCTAAAGTTAAATCTTAATGAAAGAAGTGGTGAGGCAGATGGAGGAAGGGATTCAGATGAAAAGTTACTTCAACAGATAAAACAGAAGGATTCCGAATTGGTGGCTGAAAAGAAGAAAAGAAGGGATGTCATAGATGCTTACAAAAGGCTGAAATCTCAATACAATTTTCTCTGCGCAAAGTCTGGTCTCACAACAGAGAATTTGCTCCAGCAAAACAAGCTAGAAGATGAAAATGATTCATTTAAGCAACATCAAAATCCAGTAATTTCCCCTGGTAAGAATTTATTTATACTTTATTTGGTTTTTTGGGAATCCTAGTACTTGCATGAAAATGAATGCTTTACTTTGTTGCGTTTTTTTTCTGATTGAGATTGGATATTTTTACAGATTTTACCTAGTTTTGGCTAAACTCATAATTGTTTTTGAGTCGAGCCAGGACTCGCACCTGCATGTGCTCATGCATATTCAGATTAACCCTGGACTAGCTATTTTATAGTGATTGCATCTGCTGCTATGCTAAATTCTAATTGTTGTTCTGTTTCCTGGTGTTGTAGACCTTGAAGACAAAAGTCTCAATACTTCCGCGGTTCATTGTGACACAAATAAAGTGAAAAATGAATTTGATTTTAGTGATAACTTGGAGGGTGAGAAAGGAGCCAAATCATTTCAGACTTCAAGCTTTCAGTCAGCTACTTCTAATCTCTTTATAACACCAAAATGTCCCTCAAATGTAAAATCTGCCCCAGCAGCAGGTACAAAGCGACCTGCATCCTCTTGGAGAGAGACCCGGTCCCGCCAATGCCAAGGTGGTGTCGACCCTCATGACGATTTTCTTGATACTCCCTTAGAGAACATAAGAGGAAACTTGAACAAAGCAATGAAGGAAGACGTTCATGATATTCCAGGCCCAGCTCAGGAAGACATGAATCCTGATAGCTCAGATGATGAAACACAGGATATGAACGTCGATCCTGCTCCCCAGAGACAGCAGAAGCCAGATCCAATAGCTGGAAAAAGAGGTTACAAGTATGTTGAACCAGTAAGAAAGAAAGCTGAGAGGGAAAATTTGAAAGGAGTTGAATGCAAGCAGTGCAAGAAATTCTATGATGCTGTTCTTCCCAATGATGGAGGTAAGGACAGTGACTGTAATAAGAAAAATTTCCGCTGTGAACATCATGAAGGTGTTTCTAGGCATAGGTATAAGTATATCCCTCCTATGACACCTGAAGGTTTCTGGAATATTGGATTTGAATCTGAAATGTGATTCTTTCAGTTGAAACTGATATTGTCATTATCGCATTGGCTTTATTATTTGAATTTCATTAATGCAACTTTCTAGTCTTAAGCAAGTTGTTATTGCAACCTTCAGCCACTGCAGAGAATTCTTCAAGGGTCTGCGGAATGACTAACCTTCACTTGACTATATCTGTGATTTAAGATTTTGTTCTGCTCAGAAATGCTTAAATTTTTTATTCCCACTACAGAAGGTTCAGTTCATGAAGTACAACAAAAATATGCAGCATTCTTTAGGCTTTCTCTTGTTTTGAGGACCTGCTTAAACTGATGGGAAACTTTCCAAAACCGTTATATACCTTTTGCACAGGAACTATAAGACACCGGGACAGAAATGAATCACTCAAAATATTTACATCAAAGTGATTGTATACTGTCCATTATTATGTGTGGTTTTTCGTTTTCTTTTGTTCTTGCTCATGTTTGTAAATCATTTAATGTTCAATGTCGTGTTCATTTTTCAATATTAGCTCATTTGATATCGATAGTTCGACACATGAACCCTTGTCAACATACAAGCACATGTCAATGTAAACAGGTTGTATTAAAGGAGATAATAGGCATTGTATTATTTTTCCTACCTTACCCTTCTCATTGGTAATTGTATTTCCTTGTGTTTCTCAGATTATCGAAGTTTAAATATTAATGGAGCTCAACAACTGCTAAATTGTATGGGATTTACATGTTCTTTTTGGTTGAGGCTGCCTCCTTCCATTCTATTTCCTTTCTTTTTTGCTCTTATTTATCAGCATTCTCAATGTTATTAATCGGAATGTGTTCCCATTTTTCCATTACGCTATTTATGAGGCTGAGTTTTCTTTCAAAACTTTATAATTTGTTGGTGCATGATTTAATTGTTTAATGCTGGAGATGGGTTTGAACAACTTCTAATATGATGAACAATACTTTATTTTCAAGCAATTTGTGCAGTGAAGACTAGAGATAAAGTGGGAGTGTGTGTTGTTCGGCATTATGTTTTGTTTTCAATAACTTGGAAGGGCAAGATAAAGTAGAATTTTTGTTCTCTAAACTAAATATTCCATTTCTATAGGACAGCCTTCACATGCTCTGGTCTGGTGGATCCACCATGAATTTAAAAATAATGTAATTTAAACTTTCCCTTTGCTCTCTGTTGTTAGAACTTGTCTTTGTCTGCATCTTATCAGGTATCGCCAGTAAAATGGTTCATTCTCAAGAGCAAGTGTGCTATAAATCGTTCAACATTGCAGAGCGTAGAAGCAATCTGCATTATTCAAAAGTAATTATCTTCAATACTACTTTCTCACTTGGCAATTTGTGGGATGATGGTTCATTTTAACTATCACTGGATTACTTGATGATAAAAGAGTAAAAAAAAAACATGTAATATGGTCTTCCAAAGTTTGAATCCCCTTAATGATAAAAGAGTAAGACGGAGATCTAATATGGTCACTTAAGTTCAAGTTTCTATGAGAATAAAAGAATAAGAGAAGAATCTAACATGATCTCTTGAAATAAAGTCTCCACAATTACTAATACGGGTGATCATTGAAGTTTTTATTCAACCGATAATTTTAACGTCCTGAGAAATTAATTGAGATGTACGTAAACTTGGTCGGATACCTTCGGTCGTTAAAAAAAATAAATTGTGGGATGATTATTAAAGAGAAGAACTAACAACAAGATTCCAATTTAACAATAATTGTTCATTTATTCTAGCCTAACATTTTTGGATTTTAGTTTGGAAGGAGGAACAGTTGGTGGATTTATGAAGAACCATCAAACGACAGAGTGCACTGTGTCAGTTTTTCACTGATTGAAGCTGAGCTATTTATGGTGGTTCTAGTAAGAGGTTAGTATACAACACTGTCTGTGCATGATAGAAAACCTTATAAAAGCGTTGCTAATTTGCGCGGAAAGTTCATGTGGGTGTCAGTGTGACAACATTCACTACCCTAGATTAAATATGGGTATCAGTGCAGTGGGGTAAGATTATTTAATCCCAGCTACGAACATGCATGCATGTAGCTGTATCAGACTTTGACTCCTGCTTTTAGCCTTTGTCCTTTACTACTCCAAACATAGCATTAATGCCAGTAACAATATTTAAAAAGTCTTTGCCTTTAATGAACGCACGCGATGAAATCTATGTGCATTAAATAATAACTTTGTTAGCTGAAATTAAGACTTGAAAAAGCCATTAGTCTCCTTCATCCCCATTGCTTTTAGAAAGAATTTGTTTTGTTGGATAATAGATCATGTAAGTTACTTTGTTTCAGGACAGGTGGCTGCGTTTGACAATTTGGTCATTTGGAGGACAACGAATAGTGCACGAAGAAACAGGAAAAGTGGAAGTTGTTCGATTTGTTAAAAACGAACGTTAAGACTTTTTAATCCAATTAAACATATAAATCTGTAATTTAATGAATATTTTTATTATATGGTATTGGGCATTATCTCATATAATAAAGATTACGTGATATTACCGCATCGAATCCATGTGACAATTGAGCTTTTGTTCACGTGCATGCATGTTGCATCCATTTCAGCTTATACTAATATAATACAATTTAAATTTAATAGAAAATCATCACAAAACATAAACTGATAAAAGCATATTATAAAAACACTTACATTCACTATTACAATAACATTGCAAATAAACAATTATAACATCCCGATATTTCGGATTAGTAATTTACTGGTATTATCCCATACAATTAGCAAGTCCTTAATGGGTTGCCGCACAAGCAATCATTGTTGTCAAACGACGACGATTCGGACTGATTGAACGGTGACCCAATGGGAATCGGTCCACAAAGATGGTTATGGCTCAAATCCAAATGCCCGACATATGCTGAGGAGGATAATGAACTGGGTATCGGACCTTTCAAATTGTTGTAGGATAAATCCAAAACCATAAAGTACGATTTTGACCCGAAAACATCCGGTATGTTTCCCTCTAAAGCGTTTCGGCTCAAGTTCAAGATACCCATACCGGTGTTACTTAACAACTCATCCGGGATTTCACCC
This sequence comes from Pistacia vera, assembly GCF_008641045.1. Lineage (NCBI taxonomy): Eukaryota > Viridiplantae > Streptophyta > Magnoliopsida > Sapindales > Anacardiaceae > Pistacia > Pistacia vera. Next base: position 71,770 of record NW_022196628.1, read on the forward strand.
GACAATTTGTTACCCTCCAAGTTAAGAGTTGACAAGACTTTCATTTTACCCAATACATCCGGTATCGAACCCGAGATTTGGTTCATGGATAAATCCAAATCCGCAAGCCGATTCATGTTGTTGTTGCCAATAGAAGTCGGGATAGTTCCCGTGAGTTTGTTTCGGCCGAGTAAAGCACGACTTAACATTTTGAGTTTCCCGAAATCCGCCGGGATTTCGCCGTAAAGTTGGTTGTTGGTAAGATCTAGATGCTTTACATTAGGAAGCTGGACTAACGAATTAGGAATCGGACCCGATATGGCATTATCGGCTAAATTTAAAATAGTTAGTTTCTGAAGGTTACCGATATCTTCCGGAATCCCGCCCGAAATCTGGTTACCGACAACGTCCAAAACATGAAGCGAAGAAATGGAAGTTATACACGCGGGGAGTTTCCCGGTAATGCCTTTCCAGTCAGCGATAATTAAAGTACTTAGATGGTCAAGCTGGCAAATGGCCGGGTTAATGGAGCCGGTCATGTACCCGGCCCGTCCAGCTTTAACCAAAATGGGGTCTTCGGACTCTCCACGGAGTGAGATATCAGTGACTCGCTGAGTTGTCGGGTCGCAGCTGACGCCATACCAGTTTTCACAGCATTTGTCGCCCGTCCACGAGTCGAAGATGGACAAGTAGGGCTCGTTGAGGGAGGACTTGAAGGCCAAGAGCGCCGCTTTGTCCGACGGTGTGCAGGCGGTAACGGCAGAGGTAACGGCGAGGAAAACGGTGAGAAATGTTAAGTAAAACACTCCCATTAGTCTCTCTCTCTGTGAATATGTAGAGAGTGAACGTGGCCAAATGTTATATAAAACAGAATGTGTGTTGGTTTCTAAGTGAAGAAGAAGTAGAGGAGGAAGAAGATGGAGATATAGAGAGGACTGACAAGTGAGGAACGAAAGCTGGGTTCGGTAATATTATATACAGAAAATGGGACGAAAGAGCCCTTTCTTAACGTGATGATGTTTCAAAATAAATAATAATTTTTCCTTTTTCAAAATTTAAAATACAAAATACAAGCAGCCATTTTGGGATTTTGGCTAAAAAAATCATTGTAAATACAATTATAAAATATTACTCTCCTAAAATGTATCCTTAATTGATCTTACATGTAATAATGCAAAATAATTACTAATATTAATGCAACTTAATCATTATTGATAAATGAATTTAAGTAGAATTCAAGCCCAAAAGTTAGAGCAAGAGAGTTAGAAATACAACTTTTAACATCATTCCCTATTATACTAGGCGTGATTGGGCATAGCCTAAACCAATTATCGCCATAAACAAGCGTGGAGAAGGGAGCACAAATACAACTTCTAATTTCCTTCCTCACCAAATAACACATGTACATTGTCAGAGTCCAAAACCAATCATCGTCCTAAACAAATGCGGAGAAGGGAGTTACAAATATAATTTTTAATATCCTCCCTCACCATGCTCGATGTGTGTGCTCCCACCATGCTCGGTGTGCTCCCACCATCGCTCTAAGCAAACGTGATTTTAATAATATATACCATAACAATCTAGTGAATTGGAGACGTGAGACAAATATAATTTCTAAAAATTATAATTACTTATTCACTTGGTATTATTTTATATAGAAATATTGGATATGCATAAATATTAAATAGAAGCACAATGTAACGGAATAATTCTTATTTACAAATTTATTTTTGACCCCACCATGATTTCAAAATTAAATGTTATCTTTTCATAATTGAAAAAGCTCCTTTATTTTCTTATCCAATCTCCATATTTAACAAAGTATTAGCTATAAAATTAATTTCTTAAAAAATAAAAAAAATTAACCCATAATTATGTTCACCTCTTAATTAAGTTGGTTTATATGCTCTTTAATTATGGTGGGGTTGAACTTGAAGATATGAATAATGGTGACCCTACCCATGACCCACTTACATGTTTGCCATGTGATGGGTGATATCAAAAGCAAAAGAATAAAATGATAAAATCAATCTCATATAGATTTGCATACTTTTTCTTCATGAGATTCACCATCATTTTTTTCATAAATTTCCCTTGAAATCTTGTCTCTCCTTATTTGTTTTCTTCATGTCAATGATTTAACCCATATTGTGCTCCCATTAAAGGAGAATCATATTAAGATAGTGTTAATAATCACAATTATTATAAATCACTGTTATTATTAGACATTTAGACTATTTTTTTTAATTAAAATCCAGAATCTTTGCCGGGCAAGAGAAGGAATGTGGGGGTGTCTATAATTAATTCTAGACTTAAGGCATCCCTTTAAGGTTTGATATTTTTAGATGAAGAATCGAATCTAAGACTGTGTGCCTATAACCATCTAAACTAACCATTAAGTCTCAAGAGATTTTTGAAATAGTAAAAATCATCTTACTGTTAATGAACTATCAAAATTTCGACTATTACGGATTAATAAATATTTGTAAAATTTTGTGTATTTTAACACCTCAAATTTAATGAATGAAGATTTTTATTATTATTTGATCATAACTGAGGGTCAATTTATTAACACTTAATTGTAATTGAGACAAGAAGAAGATAAGACTTGAAGGAAGCCACAATATTAATTAATTAAATATTTGGTGAAGTTTGAGAGGCATGGCTGGTAATTACTAAATTACCTAACAACTGACAGATTGGTGAGGGTATTAGGGCCAACTGTGTTGATAGGATGAGAGAACATGGGATTGTGTTGTCTTGTTTAGAACATCATTCAAAGACCTCACATGAAGAGGTTCAACTCGAACCAGCCTATGAGGATTTGTATATTACCTTGTCAGGGAACAAACCCGTGAGGTTTTGGATTATTAATTAATTTTTTCTCAGAGATGATGAAACTGTTAAATGTCGGTGGAAACAGTTATGACTGTTGCTGCTAAAGCTGTTCTGTGGAACCCAGAAATCACATTTGGATTACTACAGTATTTGGGATAAATTTAAGGGTTTGATTGGATCATGATGATCCGAAAGGCTTTAGAATGGGTAACGTTACCCCTTGAATCTTGATCGCCTAATAATAGCTCCCGTCGCACCTAAAACGTTCTGTAATATCTGAAAATCAAGACATGAAAAGAGGAATAGGAGTATATGAAAGATGGGATAAGATGGCAGCAATGGTGCAATAATATCCACAACATTTATGGTTCAAGCTGGGATAAAACAATCATATAATTATTAGTGTTGTAAATGGTATACTACCTTTTGCTAGACCTATTAAAACAATTGAAATTAGGCAAAAATGTCTTCAGTGATAAATGATTGTTCTCCGTCGATAGAAGTTTCAGATGGAATTTTAAGCTGCTCATAGTTTAGCTGTCTAGCAGCTTCATACAAAGCAATGCCAACACTGACGGAGAGATTCAAACATCTAACGTAAGTTTCAACCATTGGAATCCGAATAGTCCCACCACCAAAGGTTTTGCTTTTGCAGTCTTGTAATGCTTCAGGGGGTAGACCACAGGTTTCTGAGCCAAATATGAGATAATCGCCTTTCCGGTAGGAGAATTCCTGCAAAAATAGAATATATGTCTAAGCCACCGTTTCAGAACAATTCAGTTAAGTAACTAAAGAGGGAAATTTAAAACATTGGACGGTAAGCATAAAGTTTAAGAGTTAACATGGAGTATACTGGAAATTTCGAAGGCCAAAATGGGAGGCTCCTAAACAGAAGCAGAGTGAGAAGGAAAAGAAGAATCCTCAGGAACTCAATTAATGCCTCTCCATGAACAGAAGGGATTCTTGGAAAGAAAGCACTTTAAAAATTGTATCGACTTATCAAAAATTAACTGTGCATCATTTAAAGTATTTTAAATTGTTATTTGAATGGGACATCTTACATTGCCCATGTATTATTCACTAATGTACGCATTTTCTATAAGTTCGATAAAATTGAACCATAATCTGGAAAAATGACACTTGAATAAAACAACATTTTCTTAAATTTATGCTAACAAACATTATTAGGAGTCGAGGATTGGACACCAAAAGTAGATTCAAAATTTGGCAACTTACTGAATGTGTCGCCGTTCCTCTTTTAGTAAATGCCAGCAACCGCTTTTTCCCTTCCTGTACCAGAGAACCAAAAACAAATGTAGTCAGAGAAGAGGTAGAAAGGTGGGATCTGGGGCGGGGAGCAGAAGGTCTCCAAGTCCGTTGAGAAGTACCTGTTGCTTGAAATACTCTCGAAACTCTGCCCATGAACTATGAACTTTAACAACAACGTATCTAAATTTGACGGTTAATTCTTGAAAACAGCATCTTCAAACAGAGTTCAGAGAATGAAGAAATTGATAATATAAACTTAGATATCCTTGATGCCCAAGGCTTATGGGAGCACCAACAAGCTTATATAACTAAAGGGAAGGTCACTGAGGTTTGGTGTTGCATGTCATGCTTTGGCATGAAGGGCAAGAATCTATGGCCAAAACCCTAACTGAACCCACGAGAAAGAGAGAGCATAACATAAATCATATAACAGATGTAAAGTATAGAATGATATATTTTAAGTATTCTGCTGAGTTTGAATCTGAAAGGATTAATATATGTCTTTGCATCTTTAGTTCTAGTATTGTGCATGAGTGATGTCAATAAAAATCTAACAATGAATTCACTAATGTGACAGAAACAGAATCCCACCCAATAAAACTAGCAGTGAAGAACTGCAGATAAAATATATGTTTGGATACGGCCAGTAGTCCAATCCAGCACGCTTCAATTTTGTATCATCCACTTGAAATCCTAATGGCTGAAAGAATGTTAAATGGCCATATGAGAACAAATCCTTAAGCTGATGGCAAAAGCAGAGAAAATCTTAATAAAAAGATATTCAAGTGACAACAGGTAATATCAACCCCAACTAGGTGTAGCCCAACAGCTGATGCTGCACATGTTCTCGCAATGCAACCTGTATTTCCAGGAATCTGCCAAGGACAATAGAAATCTCAGAGCCAGCCTTGAGAAATTGAGGTTGTCTGCAACCCAAAAACATCGAGAAATTATGATTTTAGAACACCACAAAAAGTTGGAATGCCCAAAAAATTGTTGTGTATACTTTGGGAGAATAAATAAAAGAAAATATGTGTAGCAAGAACGCCATGCACAATTAATTTTTTTATTAACCCAATGAAAACATTTATGAAAAATGGCTAATATTAGTACAGTTACATTTAACCAAACACTTGTGAGGAAAAAAAAGATCGCACAGCCAACAAACAGTCATTTCAGTAATCATTGTTGATCCACTGTTATATGAATCGATGCACCTTTGTAGAAGCCAATAATGAAAATCATCAATTAACAATGACAAGTATTGAGCTCATCAGAAGTTAGAACTACAGGCACCCAATTCAGCACACTAAAAATTATCATCATATTGAATATCACAAATGAGACAATGCTAACCAAAACAACCCAATTCTTCTTCAACGTGTCATCTTCAGCTACATACCAACTAGTGTAAAACTGTTAATACTATAAACATATATGCCGTTTCGGATGCCATGAAAAGGCAAATGACTGCAAAAACTTCTTGATTTCCAACTAAATGTTTCACTAATCAATTCTCTAAAACAGACTCAAGAAATTTCTACAAATATTGGTGCAATGCCAATTAAATATCTTTATCATATTAGCTACTTATCCTATTCATCTCATTAGAATTAATTAACTCAAGCTCTTTATCACAATAGCATCACAATGGTTACCGTCAAGAAATTAAAGCAACTCAACTGAAAGGAAGTTAAAGGTTTGATTATTGTACCTGAGGGGAGACTAGAACAACTTGAAGAAACTTATTTGCGGAGACATTATTAACAGCTTGACCAACACTATGTGGCAGTGACACTTCATTCTCTCTTTCAGCTGCATCCACAAGAGAAAGATAACAAAACAATCAAAATACAAAACCATAAGAAAAACCAAAAAAACTTAAACTTACATTTACAAATAGTAGAGATAAAAAGATTTACGCAGAGAGCAGAGAGTCGAGAAGCGAAGAGAGGAGGAGGAGAAGCTGTGCTTGAATTTAGTGATGCTGAGAGAGCGAAAGAGAGAGACTTTTGAACGAAAATGAGTATGCAAAGGCGTTATAACGTTCAGGGTCTTGAGACTCGTTGAGTCCATTCCCTCACTCACTCGCTAACTCACTGAGTCTTTGAGGTTTTGCAGCTGGGTTCTTCAGGGATGAGATGAAGATTTCAGCAATGAGCAATTGAGCAGAGAGGCTGCTGCAAAGAAAGCTGTTGTTCCTTGTTACTTTATTTTGGTTTTTTTCACTTTAGTCCTTTATCTATACTTATTTACACCTTGTTTGGTAAATAATATTTTTGTTAAAATTAATTTTATAACATATTAAATTTATTTTTACCCTCTATTTTCTTTGACTTTCACTTATCATCCTACTCCTAATTTAATTTATTTTCGGTATCTTCAAATTTATTGGTAATTATATTTATTTATTTATTACATTTTATAAATTGGAAATCATGTTTCTTAGGTATTATTAAATAAAATATATTTTTTTTGCACATAAATAATATATAAAAGTTTTTTGAAATTTATTAAATTATTTTTTTGAGGTTTTTTCAACTTCATCCGATTTTTTTTTTAATAACTAAGAAATTGATGACATAGCTATTTTAAGAAAGTTGAAGAGATATTTTAAATATTCCTAAAGAATGAGTCCTCAATTGGAAAATATTTTCCATATACAGCGCAGCCCTAATCGGAGGTCACGAGTTCTCTTCATTCTTATTATAATCACTCAATTCACCGAACCAGTTTCCTTTCGATTCCACAAAAAAAGCCCATTGAGATAATCTCTATCTCGTATTGAGAATCTGATCTCTTTGTTAAAGTCAAAATTACGATTATTTGGGTAAATTTTATTTTTTTTTTCTTGTTAATTTTGAATGTTTGGTTGATTAAAGTTTAGATTTACGTCATGTGGTTTCATTTTAGGGTTTTTTATTTAGGATTTTGTTTATGATTTATTATTCATTTGTTGATTGAAAATTGTTGGTCGGGATTAATCTAGCATATATTTGCATATATTTTAGCGGTATATTAATGAATGTTTAGGATTTCATTGTGGTTTATTTTTGTACCAATTTGATTAATCGTGACAATTTTGGAAAATTCTGAGATGCGAATTATTTGTCAAAAAGTGGTTTTTGATGATTTCGTGAAATTTTGGATCTTGATTATTGGGGTTTCAGAATGCGTTAGATTTTGAACTTGATTTTTTGATGTCAATTATTTTGTTTACAAAGATTGTGTGGTGGTGCTTTGTTTTTGAATGTGCTGATGGTGTGTTGCCGAACCCATGTTTGTCTTGGGGGAGGTATATCCAATTTTGAATGAATTATGCTGTGGCAGAATTTTTTTTTTTTTCGGTGATTATAGGATATGGGTGTTGATGCTTGATCAGTTTGGCCCTGTTATGCAATTTAATTTTTGTGTGTGCATAATGGGATGGATTAAAAGTTCCAGTTCAATATCTGAATAGCTTGGAAGCTTGCTTGTTGAAACAGCTTAAATACTTTTGGCTCCTAACCAATGGAGAAAGGAACACCTCCTAGCCTTTTTGTTAATGATGGCTCCTTCATGGAGAGGTTTAAACAGCTTCAACAAGGCAAAGACAAGGAAAAGGAGAGGGAGAAAGGCACTACATTGGTAGAGGAGTCTAAACCCGTCAAGATTGTATCAGGGACTTCAACTCCTAAAGTATCTTTAAGAAAACCCATTGTGGATACACAGAAATCCGGCCCTGCTACATCAGGTGGCAAACTTGCATTCAGCTTGAAACAAAAGTCTAAGGTTGTGGCACCTCCTGTTAAGCTTGGTGCAGATGAGGATGAAGATGAGACAGATGCTGAAAATGGTTCAGGTGATGCACCAATGAAACGGCAGAAGGTGGGGCAACCAGAGGCATCTGAGCAATCATCAAGACAAGCTGCAGTTGGTAATTACTGTTTATATATAAATGTTCTTTTATCTGGTTGGGTTTTATTGAAAGGCCTTTGTGGATCTTTTGGAACTTTGATTTATTGGAGAACAAGAAACAGGGAAGAGATAAATAATCTATGCATATTGTTGATGTTTTATAGTTTTATTGCCAGTTAGTGGTGCATATTTTTCAACTTATTACTCCTTGAGGAAGATATTGTCAATGTCTTGCTATCTTTTTTATGCCTACTTTTAAAGATTGTTGATGTTAAAAACTATTATACTGCTTACTTCTGTCAAATTAATCATGTTTAATAGTTGTGTGACTCACTTCGTGAGGGAAATAATCTAGGCATATTCTCTGATCTTGAACTGGTGGATGAAGAGGGCAAAACATTCTTGAATATTTCTGTCTCATGAATGCAGCTTATACCTTAAGTACCAATCAACATTGGTGGAAAGAGATGTTCAATGAAAGATTTGGAATATGTGGCAGCCTGCTACAAGAGTAATTTGCATTCCCTTGTTCATGGTCTCGGTATTAATAAGTTTTATAAGTGATATGCAGCGCCACTTTCCCCAAGTGATCCTACTGTGAAGAAAGTTGCAGACAAATTGGCAAGTTTTGTTGCCAAACATGGAAGGCAATTTGAGCATGTAACTCGTCAAAAGAATCCTGGAGACACACCATTTAAGTAAGTTGTTCTCCTATCTAATTTCTCCATTATACTGTCTCTCTCCTCTCTCTCTCTCTCTCCTCTTCTAAATGTGTGGGGTATGTTTTGGTTGGGGAGTACTTCATACATAGTGGAGAAGTTGAATTCTGCATGTGTGTGGCTTCTATTGTTTCTCTGCCACAATTTTTTTTTTTTTTTTTTTTTTTTTTTGGTTGCTTAGGGTTTGGTATATCTTGTTTTTATGTTAATTCAGATTCCTTTTTGATGAGAGTTGCACGGACTACAAGTATTATGAATATCGGCTTGCTGAGGAGGAAAAAACTCTTTCACAGACCATGGAGACTCAGACGCCTCAAAGCGGTGGGTATTCTACATTTCTGCTATATCACTGTTTATGTCAGCTTTATGGGTAAATGCAGAGAGATGTATAAAATTTTGATATCTTCTTGGAAATGTTCTCATGAGACAAGAACCGCTATTTATTTCTATTATTAATTTAAGTCTTATGTTTATTTTCCTCATTTTCTGACTTTTTTCCCCTTTAAAGTTATGATATCTTCTTGGAAATTTATTTATAATGTTGGCTACTTCTTTTGGATAGGTGGCATGAGCACTGCAGCCTCTAAATCTACTAATGTTTCTCAAAGGTCCCTTCAGCAGCAAAATTATCAAATCCCTGCCTCAGCTTTATATGAAGCCGCCGAAGAGCCAACAGATTCTTTGGCTTCAACTCAAGCAGCTTCATGGGGAGGACCTGGCTGTGGTATCTATCTATCTCAATTAATTAATTTTGGATTTTAATTGAGAGATTTTTTTCTGTAAACTCTTATAAAATAAGAAAAGATTCTTGCCATTCCTGATTTGGGGCTCTATTAAATCAACAAACATGTAATTATACGTCTATTCCTATTCATTATTTAGTGCAATATTTTATGACGTTTTCTTAAATTTTAGGTGAATCTAGTGGACCACCTAGTGCTGATCCTATAGCTATGATGGAGTTTTACATGAAGAAGGCTGCTCAGGAAGAGAAGAGGAGACAGCCTAAACAGTCGAAGGATGAGATGCCCCCTCCTCCTTCCCTCCAAGGTTTTTATCTGCTCATGATTGAAGCAATTTTCCACTGGGTGGCTGGAAGCTTTTTATTCTAGTTTTCTTGCAGGAATCAACTGTTCCTTCTCCAATATTTCTTTTGTATACAACAAACGTAACTTTCACCATATTTTAGGTGCAGGTCCACCTTCTAAAAGAGGTCATCACATGGGTGATTACATTCCACTACAAGAGCTTGAGAAGTTCATGGCTACCTGTAATGATGTAGCCGCTCAGAAAGCTGCAAAAGAGGCTGCAGATAGGGCAAAAATTCAGGCTGACAACATTGGGCATAAGCTTTTGTCCAAAATGGGTTGGAAAGAAGGTCTTTCCCCTTGCACTTTTCTACGTATTTGATATGATTTGAGTGAAGTTGTAGATAATGCAAGCTTAGAAATATTGATGGACGGAAGTATCTGAATTTTTATGGCAATGATTGTTCATTTATATGCTTGTATAACTCACAGGTCCTGTTTTTATTTGCAATGCTTTTCTTAACTATTAGCATTATCTCCCTTGTGTTTGTTTTTCTACTCATTGCAAGTAGGAAGCTTGGAGTGCCTTCATAAGAAGTGTGATCTGTTTAATAAGGCAGCATGTAAATTCTTTGCAAGGTCATTTGAGCTGGCCAAGAAAAAAAAAATTAGGAGCTGTTCATCAAAGTTGTATTGCAATATGGTTTTTTGAATTTAAGAGTTATATGAGTATATGCTTGACTAACTTGCTAGTTAAAATGTGTGCACAGTGGCATTGTGTGTGAATGACTTATGTTGAAATTGTTGTATGTTGGTACCTTGCCAAATGGGTAAATGGAGTAGATGTGGTTTCTTAGGAATAGCGGCTAGTCAGCTACTGCTTTTTGATTCATAATACATTCGCGAACTAAATTTTTTCTTCAGTTTGTCTGACTTTAGCAGTCATGGAAAATACTTGTTCATGTTTTCCAATTTTTTTTTTTTCTTTATTTGATGGAGAAGCTTGGTAACCTAACTCTGTGGATTTCAGGTGAGGGTCTGGGGAGCTCCAGAAGTGGAATTGCAGATCCAATCATGGCAGGTGATGTAAAGACGAACCATTTGGGGGTTGGTGCACATAATCCAGGGGAGGTGACGCCTGAAGATGATATATATGAACAGTACAAGAAGCGAATGATGCTTGGTTACCGTTATAGACCAAATCCTATGGTATGATCTCTATGTTTGTTAATTTTTTTTTTTTTTTTTTTTTTTTCGCATTTCATACATTTGCTATCTGCTCGTGTTGGTGGTTTACCGATTATGTTTTGATTTTTCTTTAACAGAACAATCCCAGAAAAGCATACTACTGAGCGGCGTGTTATTTTGTCATCAACTCATCATCTATTGAATATTGCCTCCAAGAAATAACTAGATGTTAAAACTACTTGTTATTTGTGAGAAAAGGAAAATTAGTTTTGTTGTTTCACGATAGAACAAACTTGTTTGGTGTTTGTTTTGGTGAAATTTAATGCTAACTGAATTGCTATATATATGCCATGACAAGATTAATTGTTTGAACAATCCCCTATTACAGGGCCCGACACGGCTCATCTTGTATCTGTCAAGAGTTTTGTTTCTTTTTCTTCTTGATTCCTCACTCCACAGTGGAGAAATGTTTTCTTCTAAGTTTGAGATTTGTAATTATTAGGTGGGTGAATTATGAAATTGGTCACCTAACTATAAGTTTATTTTCTGCACATTGCCCTTTGTGCACCTGCCGCTGGCAGTTTAACAAAAATAGCACTGTTGTAAACTATTTAAGTTGTAAAGGTTATGCAAAAGCATTACCATTTGCTCCCGTGCTCAATTTCACCCTCGAAGAAAGAAAAGAAACTTTCTTTCAACGTATATGCAGACAATTAATCATGGAGTGTTTCGTCAATGCATGTAGTATTCATTCGTTTTATGATTTAGTTCCTAATTGATTGGTCCAGTTGGTTATATTTTCGCCTGATGCTCAATTGGCTTGACGGTTACTACTCAGCAGTTTAGCGACTTCAAGGCCCTTTTGATTCACAATCTCCGACACTTTGGTTTGCAGGGTTCTGCCTTTTGTTATGAGTCTTGTTTGCCCAGAGTTGGTACATGAAATTGAGTTGTATATCTAAAATTACAGTGATTGATTAAATGAGTGGGGAATTTTCTTGTTTCCAAGATGTCAGAATCACTAAATTAATGTTATTATCATCACAAGGTTTTACAAAATGCCACCAAATCTTCCTACATATCTTCCAATTAGTCTTTATACAGCATATATGCAATCAAATCTCACTTCAATTTCACTCAATCTCTTCTCTCCTCGGCAAATCAAATCAACTTTGCTGATTGAAAATGAAGTTCTTCACGTGTCTCTGTTTCCCTCCACACAAACATCTTCAACTTTCCTAGATTTCTGAATCTGCACCCGAAAGTTCCCCCATTTTATTCTCTCTTACATAAGAATAAAAGATATTAGAATTTGAAAATTCAGTGAGAAAGACGATGGCAACGTTGGCTTTGGCATCTACAATAAGAATGGTAGCTTTTCAGAATTTCTCACTGGAATTTGGATCCCTGGAATGTTGCAAGTAGTCCGTGAACAGTGATAATAACAACTCATTATACCTGGAATAATTAAATTTCCATCTCCTCTTTTGATTGAATTGAACCCAGATGGTGGAGAGCCTTCTAAATGAATCGTGTTCCTTCTTCTTATTAATATGCTCTCTTTTATTGCGGGATAAACATAGTTAATGAATGGTCAAATCGTGGAGGACATGCACAGCACAGCACTGCATGTAATGTAATGTAACAGAATAGTTATCCGACTCAATAGATAAGATTTCCTTGTAAATCAAAGACAAAAGAATTTACACATAATACTAAGTATCTGATACTAATATTTAAGTCGAATTATCAGATTATTCGCTCACCAGAAGATGCCACCCAGCTTCCCACTTAAGACTTGTGGAATTTGTGCTTTGATTGGTCAAATTCTGATGAATAATACGTACAGTATTGAGCCATATGTTTCAACTTGTATTCCTAGGGTCAATTCATGATGACAAAATAATAGGTATAGGATCCTTCCTACTTCCTTGTGACATAGCTATGGGTTAGATTGTAATATTTTAAAGGTTCGATTTTGAGGGCGGCAAGTTATAAAAAATTTATTTATTTGTCTTAGTCTTAGCCTTAGGATTAGAAAATTAGAAAATCCCTTGTCCCTAAAGGTGAGAACTTAAATCCAATCACCAACCGGTCTACGGTTTCTGCCAGGACATTGGGCTACATATGTTTGTTTGGATCTATTGCTAATTAAATATTCATTAAACTTTATTACTTTCTTAATCTTAGTTAGCGCATCTCTAATAGTATTGTTTATTTTAAAGAGTGTATTTCATATAAATAAAGAGTATCTTTATTAATTTCTAAATATAAAGAATAAAATTTTTATTTAAATCCAATAGACTCTTTAAAAAGCAATGCTACAGTTACCAAAAAAAATACACCGAATTCACGCACCGATATACGTGATACCATATTCTTTTCTTAAAAAAAATCATAATTAATGGACGATCCAAGATGGTGTCATGTCTGTCGATGCGTGAATTCAGTGTATTTTTTTCGATAACTGTATCATTTTTCTTCTTTAAATTTAATAAAGATATTCTTTATTTTCAAGAAAAAGATTTAATAGAAAAGAGAATTAAAAAATAAAATGCACGAAAACTTGTAGTTTATTAATTAAAATTATGATAGAAAATGAAATTTGACTCTCTAGATTTGAAGAGCTAAACTCACTCTTTAATTTATATTTAAAAGATAAAGAGTATGTTGGACTTTTGTTTTTATGAATGGACTCTTTAGAGCATCTTCAATGGTGTTTCTTTAGAGCATCTCCAATGGTGTTCTTTATTTTGAAGAGCATCTTTCATATAAATAAAGAGCATCTTCATTAATTTTTAAATATAAATAATACAATTTTTATTCAAATCCAATGGACTCTTTAAATTTAACGAAAATGCTCTTTGTATTTAAGAAAGAGACTTAATAGGAGAGAGAATTAATAAATAAAATGCATAAGAATTTGTAGTTTATTAATTAAAATTAGGATAGAGAGTAAAATTTGACTCTCCAAGGCTCTGTTTGGTTCACTTTTTTGCATTTTTTAGAAAAGTTTTTTGAAAAAAGTTAAAAAAAGTTGAATTGGGCGGGTATTACAATGTAGGATTTAGAAATTAATAAAATACCCCTTATGTTTGTTTATTTACTAAACACTCCTATAATAAAACTTTGAAAGTTAACAAAAACACCCCCAACCCACCAATTGAATAATCACAGCCGGCCACCACCGCCGGAGGGTGGTCGGAGTCGCCGTATCGGCGCATGACCGACTGGATCTTGCTGGTCGTGCGCTGATATGGCCTTTGCCTGCTAGATCCACGGTGGATCTGGCCATTGACGGCCAGATCTGGCCGCATTTGCTCGTCAATGACGGTCAAAGATACAGCTGTCGGTCGTTGACGTCTGGTCACGGCCAAAGATCTGGCCGAAAAAGGCTAGATCGGTGCACTACCAACCAGATTCAACCGGTAGTGCACCATTATATCAGATTCCGGCCAACTTTCAGCAGTGGTGGCCGGAATCTGGTATAATGTGGGTTTAGGGGTGTTTTTATAATTTCGAAAAAAATATTTAGGGGTATTTAATTAAATTAACAAATTTAGGGGGTTTAAAAAAAGTTGAATAATATTGGATAATATTGTGAGTTTTTGCAATTTTACTGTTTAACTTTATTGGGAATACTAATAATAGTATTCCCAAAAACGAAACAAATGGAGCCTAAATATGGAGAGTCAAACTCACTTTCTAATTTATATTTTAAAGATAAAGAGTATGTTGGACTTTTGTTTTAATGGATAGATTCTTTATAATAAAGAGTTTGGGTCATATAAAGAATCATTTGGAGATACTCTTATAACTCTTTCATCGTGATTAAAATGGTGTATTTAAAGTTATAAATAAGTCATTTTACGTCTATTATTTTAATTTTTTTTCAAATTTTTTTTATAAAAACTATATTATTATAAACTCTTTTTTGAAAAGTCGAAAAAAGGGTAGCAAACAGAACCTTAATTAATTGTTGCGTATTGAGGATTAGTTGAGCATCCATGGCGACCAGAAGTAGAATTCGTTTAACAAAATTCTTGAAGTTGCCTTGAATTAATTCACGTTAGCCAAAACTGTCCCACTGAGTAACACACTCTTTCGTAGTTAGATGACAAACCTTTTAACGATTAAGATTAATTATAAGGAGTTACAGTAACACACTCTTTCGTAGTTAGATGACAAATCTTTTAACGATTAAGATTAATTATAAAAAGTTACACGTGTACTTAAAAAAAAAAAAAAAAAAAAAACGTCCCACAATATATATATTTTGTGGGTTACAGCTCATCCCAGAAAAGCACTTAGAAAGAGATTATTATAAATTAAGATTCATATATTATAAAATTCCAATTGATTGAGACTAATGTGATGTCCTTTATAGGTCTCTTTATAAGAAGATATATGTATGGCGTCGAAGCCAAAGTTAGTGGCCTCAAAAGCACTTATCGTATATACGAGAATATTGATAATAATAATTTTTTAATTTATCTACCTAGAATTGTTCTTTATACATTGATCAATTTAGTATATTTGAGAGCAAAGTATTTTTTAAGATTCTATAGAAATGATACGTTTTTATTGATCAAGAAATATAATTAAAGTAACCTAATCTAATCCAAGGATTAATTTTTTAATTAAGTGATTGCGGTGGGTGTTTTATAGCTGATTGCCACCATTAGATTTAGGTAGATGTTGCTGAGACACTAAGTATTTTTTTATTTTACGTATCTTCTGTGTTCTATTAGTAAATGGAAAGTGCATGATTTGGCAAAATTAGGTATGGAAAAAGGGTTGTAATCTTTGATAATTGTAATCAATCTTATGCTTAGAGCTTGATTAAATTGTGTAAAATTGTTTTCTCATTTAGATTGAACAACCCTTTTTTTTGGTCTCAAGAAAAATATGGAGTTTTGGTTACCAAATTCAATACGGTTTGTGAATAAGGATCTGGTTGATATGATTTGTTCAAATAGTGTTTATAGAAATATTTATATGTATTCTTAAATAACCGAAAAAGGGTTTTAATATGTGAAAAAAAAAATTAAGTAACATTTCTAAAATAGCGTATAACAAAGTTGATATTTTAAAGTTTTAAATAAGCTTAAACAAAGTTTAGAAAGAAAAAAAAAACGACAAAAAACAATTTATTTATCATTTACGAGTTCTTATTGGATTCCGACTAGACAATGTAAACAAATTTCAAAAGTGGTTTTGATGTTGAAAAGGATCTTTAATTTAACTCGTAGATAAGCCAAACTAAAAAGCACTAATGTATAAATAGTACTTTAACGTAGAAGTGCTGCCGTTAAAAAATAATTGGAGAATTTTGAAATGTCTTTAGCATTTAAAAAGGAAAAAAAAAAAAAAATAGCCTTTAATCGTAGGCAACTTGTGGCCAAGTGGCAAAGGATGGTGACCCTTGGGAGATTTTTTTTTTTTTTATCTTAAATGTGTTCGGATTAGCTTATGCATATTTCGACTTATTCATTTATGTGACTAGTAGTCTAACACAATATCTTATCGTCATAATAATCTGTTTAAATCTTATGAGTTAGAAGATTCGAACTTGAGACCATGTGTCTAAAACACACACCTCAACGCTCATCCTACCACTTGAGATATCAAGGGACAACTAAATATATAATAAAATTATGCTCTGCTATATTCGTTGGAATAGTTTTATTTTTAAAAAATAAAGCAAAATAAAATTTAAGTAAAAAAAAAGCCCACCTGAAAAAAGGAGCAAAATTTGAAAATTCTTGATTGGTCAAATCAAGTTGGCTGATTTTTTTTTATTTTTAATTTTAATGGGTTGTAACTTGTAAGGTCAATTGAATCTAATTATATGACAAGTCAAATTAAGGTTGAAATCAAATGAAAAAAAAAAAATTTAATTCAAATGTCGCAAAGGTGGAATATAATTCAAATTAATTAAAAATTAGGAATTTTTTTTAAGTGTTCAAAAATAGTAACTGGGGTTGACGGAAAAGGATAGTCAATAGCCTTATCTACTCAAAATATGGGTAGACAGTTGACTCTTTTTCCAAAGTCAAACCTCTAATTACCGTTATTAATTAAGCATCACATGAAAAGCATGGCTTTATTTTAAGGCAAATTCCCCTTTCAGATTACTGCTAATGATGAACGAGGCAGGTGGGAATTGGGATTAATTAACTTAATAATTTAATATTTTTTAATTAATGAAAACAGCTATGAGCCTCATGGATTTGCATAATTAAAGGGTGAGATTGTAATTAATAACTTTATAATTTTGTTGACCAACAGCAAGAACAAGAACAAGAACCATTCTTGATTTGTCCTTTCTTCCTTTCTTCATTGAATCCTCTTCTAGATTCATTACAACCAATTAAGTCATCTCAAAATGGATCCATTTTTATGATTTACATTTCAAGCCCTCAATGACATAAACCAGTTTATGTGCATATCAATTATTAGTCTTCCGACCCCGATTAAGGTTTTAAAAACAAGACAAACTCTACAGTCTGTAGTCAACAATATTAGTAACCGTTCTTATAATTCGAACGTGAGACTACATGGAAAGCAAACCCCTTGGACCCAAGTTTTTACCACTCAACTAATCTATTATTAGTTAATAGTCCGATTATTTGTGTGAACTTATGCTAAAAAACTAAGACCCGAAGAATCATCAAAGCCTATTTACAAAGAATCTTGACATGAGGAAGAAATTCTACTAAATATGACCAATGAAGATTGAGCATTCCATAAACTTATAAAAAAATGTGTGAGTATTTGTAGAAAGTATATTTATATAAAGTATGATATTTGTTGGTATATATGTAGACACAAAAATGGAAGTGGGCAGATTGAATCAGGTTTCATATGATAAGATCAAGATTCAATTGAAATTAAGAAATTATAACGTTGTGCTTGAATTGTGGCTACTAGATTACAAAATACTATATATTAAATAATAAAAAAAAAAGGTGGAAAGAGTAATGCAAGAGAGTAGAGACTAATACAATGTACCTAAAATTAGTAATAATAAAATATATGCCTCTTCCCTTGAGCCAAAGGCCCAAACAGCGGCTCTGCCGCCACCCAATACGCAACGTTTTATAGTCCCCACGCCACTTGCACCCACACTCTACACGTTTTATGAAAGACGCTTGACCCGTAAGCAAAGCATTGTATGCTTCTAAGTTCTAATCTTCACTTGGATAAGGCTGTTTTTATTTATTTATTTTAAGAGTTATTATTAATTTATTTGCCTGGAACCCTCTTAAAAAAAAAAAAAAAAAAAACTTTGAAAAAAGTATCAAAATCATAAAACACTTGTATAATTTGTTGGGTTAAGAATTTCTTTTTTTGATAAATAAGGGCTCTGTTTGGTTCACAATTTTATGTTTTTGGGAAAAGTTTTTTGAAAAAAGTTAAAAAAAAGTTGAATTGGGCGGGTATTACGATGTAAGATTTACAAATTAATAAAATATCTCCTATGTTTGTTTTTTTATAAAACACCCCTTATAATAAAACATTAAAAGTTAACAAAAACACCTCCAATCCACCCTCAAGTACGGACAGTCGGCCACCACCACCGGAGGGTGGTCGGAGTCGCCGTAACAAAAACATTAAAAATATTTAGGGGTATTTAATTGAATTAACAAATTTAGGGGGTTTAAAAAATATTGAATAAAATTGAATAATATTGTGAGTTTTTGGGTATTTTACTGTTTAACTTTTTTGGGAATACTAAAAGTAATATTCCCAAAATCCAACCAAACGAAGCCAAGGTGTTCGACCAGTCTATATATAGACCTCAATTAATCTTTGGATAAGATATTCCATTCTCACAATAAATTTAGGTAAATCATAAGCAAATGCATTGCTTTTGCGTATAGTGAGAAATCGAACCTCAGACTGTAACCCCCGGGTAAATAATGGACAAAGATATTACTTCTACACCTAGTGGAGAATCGAATTTGGGCTTGTGGGTTGAAGCAATGCACGGACCTTGGTTTGCCTTATTGCTAGGCTACTCACGAATGTAATTTTATCAATTTAAAAAAAATGTTGGGTCTGTTTGTTTTGTTATTTCAAATCCTATTTCCAGTCCTATCCTTAAAATAACTGTTTGTTTCATCATCCTCAAAATACTATTATACTTTCTTCAACTATTTTAAATCCCTTAAGTTTATTAATTTAACTAAACACCCTCAGAAAAAAGTTTACAAATTAACAAAAACACCCCCACTCACTCACATTTGTCAGATTCTAGTCACCACCGTCAGAAGGTGGTGTGAATCTGGTATAATGACATACTACCAACTGAATCTGGTCAGTAGTATACCGATCTATCATTTTCGACCATATCCACCGTGGATCTAACCGTTGACGGCCAGATCTTTGGCTGTAGCTGACTAGCTGATCGTCAATGATGGCTAGAAATGGTCATAGATCTGGCCTTTTTCGGTCAGATCCGTGGTAGATCTGGCCGAAAATGTTAGATTCTGATGGTAGTGGCTGAAATCTGGCAATTGTTGGTGGGGGTGTTTTTGTTATTTTACATAAATTTTATATATTATGGTGTTTAGTAAATTAGCAAAAGTAGGTGGGTGTTTTTGTTAATTTTTAAATCATATATTGTTATTCTCATCTAACTCTGTAAATATCAAAAATCATATCCAAAATAATAAATAAACGGAGCCTTGAATATTATGAAATTATTTTTTAGAGTTAGATGAATGGTAATTACCGCCGTTTCCGAGTAAGAAGAAAAAAAACATCTACTCCTATGCCAGAAAAAGATAAGAAACATTCTTAAAATCCAAAGCAAAATCTCAGTAAATTTATCACCAAATTAGGGCAGTTTAGTCAACGAATAAGCCCACATTAGATGTCATGTCATGGACCGCATTACATCATCAATGGCAAACTCTTTAGTTTTTCCCAAACCGGAGGGCATTTCTGAAACCACCTAGTTGATAAATGTGTCTGATGGAGAGACAGAATTTGTTGGCTTTTGCTCTCCTCTCCTCTCTGTCTTCGCTTTTTTTTCTTGATTTCAGTGTTTTCATTTCAGAAGAAAGTGTTTTTGTGTTAGATTCAGACCACAAAGTTTAGGTACTGTAATTGCTTCTTCAAAACATTAATCACCTCCAATTGTACTAAATGTTATGTCTTGTTTTCTTTTCTTTGTTCATGCAAAAGGACCGCAATTCAAGAATGATTTTCTTAAACTTGTGTTTTTTTTTTTCCTTCTGTTTTCAGTTTTTTAAGCTGATTTTCAGCTTTGAATGGTATCTGGGCTCTGATGAAATTTGATTTTTGTCATCTTGTTGCAGATTTTTTGGTGGAAGCTGAAGACAATCTGCCAATTTGCAACTGGGGTTTATACAGAGTGAGCAAATTCTTCAGGCACTGTTATTTAAGTTATCATTTTTTTTTTTTTAAGAATTTAAGTTTGGAAATGGGATTTAATGATGTTTGGTTTGGATGGTTTCACAGGGTTCTTCGGGAAAAATGAGTCTTTTGTACACTCCAAATTTCAAATATCCACAGAGTGAGTTGAGAAAGAACCAAGAGTTCATGGATTCAAGTCACCATTATCAAGAAGAAAACGACCACCAGCATAATTCTGGCCTAATGCGGTACCGTTCAGCTCCAAGTTCATTCTTTGAGAGTCTTGCCAATGGAAGCAGTGGGGGTGTTAATAATTCTGAAGATTATCGATATTTTCGATCTTCAAGTCCTGAAATGGACGGTTTTCTGGCAAAATATATGCTGCCATGTAACGGTTCTGGGGATTCTGGTTCTCATGATTTGCAAGAATTCGGTGAAAAAGCTATGAAACAAGAAGACGCTGGGCCTGTTCCTCAACAGACCGGTTATTCAAATGTTTCCTCACAGATGATTTACCAAAGTTTACCAACTCATAATTTGACTAATGATAATTCTGTGAGTGTTGGTAGTACTATGGATACTTCATTTGGTGCTGTGAATCACTCTATGCGCTTGGAGAATTCGATTCAGGCGAAAATGGGTGCTGGAAATGGCTCCAATCTTGCCAGGCAAAATAGCTCCCCACCTGGACTCTTCTCCAACCTAGGCGTTGACAATGGTATTTTACTTCGTTTTTGCTGCAATTTGCATATTGTTTTATGTCAATTTTTGAATTGTTTCCTTTGAAGTCAGGAATAGTTTTAGTTTGAATTTAATGAATTATGTGTAGTTTAAGCATCCATGGGTTTAATCAAGTTGCAATTTACAAGTCAAGAAAAAGAAAACTTATTGTTTTAATACACAAATTATAAGTGATTATAGATATTAATCAATTCTGCATTCATACATGCTTGTTCGCAGCTGGAAAGCAGAAGGATCTGTGATCCCTTTCTTTAATGTAAAGAGAGTTGACTATATAACTTTTGAAAACCGTTTTTCTTTTCCTTCTTGTCCAATTGAAATCGATGGTCGTGTTGTGGAAGAAAGAACCGGATCCTAGGGTAAAGTTGTAAATTTATAGGATGGAAGAATTAAAATAAGGGGGGAGAAGAATTTGCAGCCAGGAATAGTATGAAAGTTCTTGCCTTTGAATTCTAAATTGAACAGTACAATAATCTTTAACTTACATGGAAATTGAGTTTCTTATGCTTATCTTTAGATGCTAATTATGTTTTGAGAATACACTCTATGACATTAATGTATTGATCATTGCTTCGTTTAGTTGCTGAAGATTTCTTAATGACTGGCAGGCTTTAATGTAATGAGGGATGTGGGATGCTTTAGAGCTTCAAATGGTACCAATGGAGAAGCTAGCCCATCAGGTAGTCGGTTAAATAA
Source organism: Pistacia vera (assembly GCF_008641045.1). NCBI lineage: Eukaryota > Viridiplantae > Streptophyta > Magnoliopsida > Sapindales > Anacardiaceae > Pistacia > Pistacia vera. The sequence continues at coordinate 93,512 of NW_022196628.1, forward strand.
TCGTATAAACTTTTCATCTGGATCATCTTCAAGACTTATGCCTCAGATTGGTGAAATTGGGAGCCAGAACATTGGGACCAGTAGCCCGGAGAAAAATTTGGGCAGTAATAATGGTAGCACTAGGCAGTACATGTCGAATTTCTCGACTGATTCTTGGGATGATACTTCATTCAGTGGCCTGAATAGAGCTAGAGACCATGATGGGAGCATGTTTTTTGGTTTAAGTACTTTGGAAACTCAGGTAGCATTTATTTGGAAAATTGTTTTTATTTTTCTTAGTTCTGTTTATAAAGGTCTTTAGCTGATGGTATTATGATTTATCAGAATGGAAATTCTGGACACCAGCCTACTCGCTTGACGCACCATTTGAGCTTGCCTAAAACTTCTGCCGAGATGGCCACTGTAGAGAAGCTTCTGCAATTTCAAGGTTCTGTTCCTTGCAAGATTCGAGCCAAAAGAGGTTGTGCCACTCATCCACGAAGCATTGCAGAGAGGGTAAATCTCATCTATATTATTCAATCAGTTCAGTTCTCTCGGTGATTTTCTATATGTGTAATTGGGTATGTAAATTTCAGGTAAGAAGAACAAGAATCAGCGAAAGAATGAGGAAGCTGCAAGAGCTTTTCCCGAACATGGACAAGGTAGTTAAGACTCTAGATTTGACAAATGACACTCACATGTTACATGTTTTCGCGCAAATTTTCATCTGAACTAAAATACTATATATGTTTTCTTCTTGACAGCAAACAAACACAGCTGATATGTTAGATCTGGCAGTTGAGTACATTAAAGATCTTCAGAAAGAAGTCAAGGTAACATCAAAAGACAACCCTTTTAATTAATCTCACATGAACATCTAACCAAATCTATCTTGCCTCACCAACACCTTCTCTTTTTCGTGCAGACGCTCATGGATACTCGATCAAAATGCAAATGTTCAAGTAAACAGAAACCATATTGAAATATTCAGAATACTTGTGTTCTGTCTGGTTTAGTTGTTTCTGTACAGATAGCAATAGGAAATTGGTGGGAGATGACAAAGAAAGCTAACCCCTCATTTCCAATGCACTTTACAATAATAGGGTAGTGAGAAATTGTTGTTTTGGAGAAGAAATGTTGCTGTAATTTATTGTAAGATCTAGTTCTGAATCACTAGGCTAAATGGCTAGTTGTCTTATTTGTATTTTAGTTGAAAAAAATAGAAGAAAAAAAAAATTATTGTCCTTCTTCCATGAAGTTCATGTTCTTTAACCATTTTTTGTGTGCAAATGGAAAAAAAAAATTATATTGCTTGAGAAGTTCAACAAATTTGGAAGATCATGGTGGTGTTGTATTCAATTTTAATGTTATTTTAATTTAGATACTCTTGGAGAATCCTATAATTGGTTTAATACAAGTCAAGGGCATGTTACTTTTGGCATATAATTGAGGCCGAACGACTTACGCATACCTAAGGTTTGTTGAAATGATAGTTGGTATCCAAAAGGTTTTGAAACGACAAATAGATACCTTTTGTCATGTTCTGTTAGTGATTTTCGTTTGATAATAGTGAAAAGACTAAAATGCCCTTGAAAGTTTAATATTTTAATTTTTTATAAATTTAAAAATTTCTAAAAAACCCCCTAGGTTTGCTAATTTGACTAAATACCCCAATATATACAAATTTTATAAAATAACAAAAACACCCCCGCCACCCGCAGTGCTAGATTCTGACCACCACTGCTGGAATCTGGCCGAAAATTTGCGTTATGACATAGACCCATCGGATCTGTGTCGTAACATGTAGATCTGGCATTTTCCGGCAAGATCCATGGTTGATCTGGCCGGAAAAGGCCACATCTGGCCGTCGAGGCTGGAATCTTGCCGAAAAATTGTGTTACGACACAGACCCTTCGGATATGTGTCGTAACACGTTGATCTAATATTTTCCAGCCAGATCCGTGGAGGATCTGGCCGGAAAAGGCCAGATCTGGCAGTCGAGGCCGAAAAAGGCCAGACGTAGATCTGGCCGGAAAAGGCCAGATCGATGCGTTACGGCACAAATCCGACGGGTCTGTGTCGTAACACAATTTTCCGGTCAGATTCCGGTGGTGGTGGCCGGAATTTGGCACTGCGAGTGGCGGGGGTGTTTTTGTTATTTTATAAAATTTTTATATATTGGGGTATTTAGTCAAATTAGCAAACCTAGGGGGTTTTCTTAAAAATTTTTAAATTTATGAAAAAACTAAAATATTAAACTTTTAAGGGCATTTTAGTCTTTTCACTATTATAAAATGAAAATCACTAACAGAACATGACGAAAGGTACCTATTTGTCGTTTCAAAACATTTTGGGTACCAGCTTATTGTTTTGGTAAACCTTGGGTATGTGTAAGCCGTTCTCCCTATAATTGATGCCGTTTTTTGGATTTAAAAGGCCGCCATGTCCAAGCATCTTTCGTGGTGTTTTTATTTTTATTTTTTTATATTTAATTATTTTTTATTAACCAAGATATTTGTTTCAATTTATACGTACCTCGATTAATCTTCAAAATGATTAATGTAGCATTTCGATTAATCTTGGGGGGATTAATGCAGAATTCAATATTTAATTTGAAATTAAGAGGGTGTTGAATATTTTGCAAACTCATGAAAGTAACGAATTTGGTTGAACTTCAATCACTAATACATATCACCATTAATTACTATCACCTAATTGGGATTGTGTAAGGGAACCATTTAACCCTTTTAATTATGATAATAAATTTGGTTTATCAATTGATGTAATAACTGATAACCAAGAGGAATGAACCATCTTATATTAAAAAAAAAAAGATTGAAATGATTTTGATTATTAAAATATCAGGTTAAAGAAAAAACACATGAAATTATTTTTTATAAGCACTTTTTACAAAAGTACTTTCAAACCCACCTCTCTTCGTTGATTTTTTAGGATTAAACCATTTTGGGATCATAAAATGTTTAATAAAACCGAAGGTTAATTGAGTTAAGTCTAAAACCGACCGAACACTCTTGGTTATTAGAAAAAAAAAAAAAAAAGTTTAAAAGAAAGGTACTTCAACTTTCAGGTCTTTCTTCTTTCTTGACGTGGATGGTTGTCTCTGTTTTCCATGTCCAAAAGCACTTATTTTTCTTGGTTTTTTTCCTTCTTTCTACCTGTAAGGCCCGTTTCTGATTCTCTTTGTTTTGGTTGGTTCGACTCAAAATCTTAACTTTGATCTAAAATTTTCATCTTTTTTCTCTCCCATATGAGTTTGAGTTTTGTATAAAGAAAGATGGCTTATAACTACCAAGGTAACTTCAACAATAAAATCGATTATGTGTTCAAAATAGTGTTGATTGGAGACTCAGCGGTTGGAAAGTCTCAGCTTCTCGCTCGTTTTGCAAGAGATGAATTCAATTTAGATTCAAAGGCCACGATTGGTGTTGAGTTCCAGACAAAAACTCTTGTTATTGATACCAAAAATGTCAAGGCTCAGATTTGGGACACTGCTGGTCAAGAACGGTACTTACCCTTTTCTTAATTTATGAAATAATCAGAATTTTCTTTTATTGCTTTTAAGCTTTTTTGATCATTGTGCTTGAATTTTGGATCAGTAGTTTAAGTTTTCTTCTAATTGGGATTTTTGTATCTTTTGAGTTGCGCCTTGTTCTTGATGAACAGAATAAGAAGCTGGATCTATCTTTGGAATTTTATGAGTTTTGTTAACTGTTAAGAGTGAACTTTAAATATCATTTCCACATTGCCTTTAGCTGTAGGCTGTAGCTAATTATTTCTTGTGAAAATTCTGCGTGCGGACCAAGCACAAACGAAGGCTAAGTGACGTTTTCCAGCTTTGATTTGCATTTTGGTAAGTGCAAACGTCCGCACCTGAGGATGACTAATCTCTTTTGGTTGCTTAACTCTGCAAAAATCCAATAGAAATCTGATTCTATTGTCTCAGTTTTAGCTTAGAATCATGCTCTTGATATATGCCCTCTTCAAGAGAAAGTGATGAAGTTACTTGGTTACCCATAGCTTGGTTCATGGAAACTAGGCTATGATTAAAGGAGCTATTAGTGGCAATCTATAACGTTAGAGTTGGATACCTTAAGTGACAAGTGCTTTTGAAATTTAGTGGACCTTATGCTAATTTTGGAGGTGTAGTGATTGGAGTTTATTGCTGTGGATGAATTGAAGGAATGTCAATGTTTGCAGTAAAAGTGCCTCTGGAAAATTGACACAATTGAATTAGATTTCTTTTACCGAACTGGTATCAATTGAAGATGAAAGAAAAGGTAAATAGCATGAAGTATGACATGAATGCAATTGTTAATACAGAGATTAAATAGATTACATTGTATTGAAGTAACAGTTTTGACATGTAAAACGAGATGCTCGTAATTAACTGAACATTGTTGGATAAGGCACTCCTAGTTAATTGATTGATGTATTTGATTGTTAAAGCCTTGTTACAACTGCTTGGGGCAACTATGCATTAGTCAGACTTAGAAGTGTTTACTTTGTTATTTGATGCTATAACATCTAATTGGGTGGAACCAAAATTAAAATTAGTGGTGGGTTTTACTTATTTCCTTTACTCTGTTATGGCAAAAAAGAAAATAAAAAGCTGGTATTTTAAACTAGTACTCCTGCTTCCTTGGCTACAAATGTCCTAGAAACCAATATGTTTATATTTTTGTTGTTCTGTGTATACTGTTAATGGTGGTCTCAGGTATCGCGCTGTTACAAGTGCATACTACAGAGGTGCAGTGGGGGCAATGCTGGTCTATGACATATCTAAGCGTCAGTCGTTTGATCATGTAGCCAAATGGTTGGAGGAATTGCGAGGACATGCAGATAAAAATATTTTGATCATGCTTGTAGGCAACAAGTCTGATCTGGGGAACCTTCGAGCTGTACCTACTGAGGATGCGAAAGAGTTTGCTGAAATGGAAAACCTGTTCTTTATGGAGACATCAGCTCTTGAGTCAACTAATGTTGAAACAGCTTTTGTCACAGTCTTGACAGAGATTTATCGAGTTGTTACCAAAAAGTCTCTTGTCGCCAATGATGAATCTGAATCCGGTGGCAGTGCATCGCTTCTCACGGGTACCAAGATTGTTGTCCCTGGTCAGGAGCCAGAGTCTGGGGGAAGGAGTTTCAGCTGTTGCACATCATCATAGGATATTCTTCTCCTTCCACCTACCGCATACAGGTCACCACTGTTTATAGCTTCTGGAATTTTTTTTGCCTTCATTCAAGGTTTTACCCTCCTTCCCATTTGCATAAAAAAATTCCAAGGTGATGTGCAGGATATTATTGGCTTGGATATTCATTAAAAATCTTTCTCACAATGAAGTGGTAATCCACCTCGATGTGTTTAGTACGAGCATGGAAGAGATTAGAAGAGAGAGCTAAAGCACCAACATTATCCACCCACAACAAGGTGGAGCCGTGAGTGGTATGTGAAGTTCTTTCAACAGCATCCTAAGCCAGTAAGTTCAGCCACAGTAAAAGCCATAGATCGGTATTCAGCTTCAGTGTTTACCTGCCTACAACTGGTGTTTCTTTGCTGACAAGGACCAAGATATATGCAATAGCCAGAGGTGGACTTTGTCACTGGAACCTGCCCAATCCGAGTCACAAAATCCATTGAGGTGAAGTGACCCTTTGCTGAATTTGAGTCCAACGTTTAGGGTACCCTTATATACCTTAACACTTTTTAGCAGTTATTAATGTTCAGTGGTTGGACAGTGGAGAAATTGGCAAAGTTGATTAACATGAATGAGAGATCGGGTTGGTAAGTATGAGGTATTGCAAGGCACCCCTATAGTCCTCATTCAGTAGGATTAGTGAGTGGATCCCCTGAAAATTTTAAGAGTTTAGCTCCTGAGGTGCAAGGGGTAGGAGTTGGTTTAGCTCCAGCCATTTTTGTGCGATGCAAGAGGTCAATGCATATTTTCCTTGGCTAAGATGGAGCCCGTCTGATGTATGTTAACCTGAATGCCTAAAAAATAAGATAGAGATCCAAGATCTTTGATAGCAAAGTCAGCTCCAAGTAGAGTGATGAGGTGATCAATAGATGAAGGAGAGTTACTAAACTATGATATCATCATAAATGAGGACAGACACATATATGTTGTGTGGTGAATGTAAAGAGGATGTGTCCACATTTGAGCCACTAAATCCGAGAGCAAGTAGTGCTTGAGAAAGTCTCAAGAACCAAGCTCTAGGAGCTTGTTTGGTCCGTAGATGGACTTGTGTAGTCTGCACAACAAATCAGATAAGTGAGGATCCTCAAACCCTTAGGCTGCTCCATATATACCTCTTCTTCAAGAAAGCCATGCAAAAATGCTTAGAAATACAAGCTGTCTTATAGCCCGTTATGGTGAGCCGTTTGCCAACACCAATCGAATAGTTGCGTTTAATAACAGGACTAAAGGTCTTAGTAAAGTCTACACCATCAATTTGATCAAACCATTTGGCTACTAATCTAGCCTTATAGCGGTCAATGCTCCCATCTGATTTCTGTTTAAGCTTAAACACCCATTTATTCCTCACAACTTTCTTATGGCAGGTCGGGGACATAAGTCCAAGTGTGATTGGACACAAAGCATTGTATTCAGCTTGCATAGCATCAATCCAAGCTGGTCCTTCATTGCTTCTTTGTAAGTAGGAGGTTCAGTGGGTGTAATGGTAGAGAAAGCTTGTAGTGGATGTTTAGTGGAATGTAAAGATGGTAATTTGGAACAATTTGGGTTTGGAGGAATTGGTTTTGGATCGAGTAATGATTTGATGGGTTTGCATGGTAGGTATGGAATTTGTGGGAGATAAATCTGGTGCAACAGGAGGAGAGGATAAGTCATAGGTGAGGTATCAATGGTGAGTCTGAAATGAGTGCATCAGTCGAGGGAAATAAGTCTAAGGGGAGGATACAGTTCAGTAGATCGATGTGGGAAATGCTCTGGGAAGGTGCTGGTGTAGGTTAAAAACAGGAGGTGTAAAATTTGTAATGAGGGAATTGAAAAAGATGGTGAAAGATGTGAGTGTGAACCTGATTGTGGTGATCTACCAGAGTTGAGAAAATTTTCCTACAAGGATGAGGGGGCTGGAGTTGGATCCTTTGTAGCAGCAGCAAAAACTCAACTCATCAAATTGACAGTCTGGAAATATAGACTTTATTTGTTTTTAAATCCAGAACTGATAACCTTTCTGGTTTGAGCTATATCCAAGGAAGACACCACTTGGTGATTCAAGCTAATTTGTGGGAATTATATGGTCTCAACAAGGGATAACAGGTGCAACCAAAGGTCTTAAGGAAGGAGTAATCTGGTGGTTACAAAACAAGTAAAAAAAGGGAGTGATTGTCTAGACAAGTGTGGGAGTCGGTTTATAACATAGTGGCTGTAAAGAAAGCATCTACCCAGTAGCAAGAAGGAAGCTAAGACTGTGCTAAGAGTGAGAGACTTGTTTCAGTTACATGCCTGTGTTTTCTCTCTGAAATGCCATTTTGCTCAAATGTGTGGGACAAGTTAGCTTGTGTGGATGCCATTTGTAGAGAGAAAGTTGAAAGGCAGTGGATAAATATTCTCCACCATTATCAATGAGAAGTTGTTTAATTTGCCGAGAGAATTGAGTCTCAACAAGTTGTTTAAACTTGATAAAGCAGCAAACACATTAGATTTAGACTTTAAAGGAAACAACCATGTAAATCTTGAATAATCATCAATAAAAAGACATAGAGTTTACATCCATTGACTGATGACACTGGAGATATCCATACATCGAATGAATTAATTCAAGGGGATGGACAAATTGTTATTGGACTTAGAGAGGGATTTGTGACTCTTAGCAACGTGACAGACTCAACGCTTTATTGTGTTTTACAGGACCAGGAATAGGAAGCATAGCCTCTCTAACAACTCTAGAAACAATAGGTTCAGAGCATAAGCAAGTTTGGAATGCCAGATATGTTAGTAAACGGTCCCGTATACGCAGCAAACAAATAAATAAAGTACAAGGATCGTTTACATGAGCCAAGTCAACGGTATAATTTTCAATTCATATTAAAGCAAGAATACAGAAATTAATAATCTGTGTTTAGAAACCATACGCACGTTTGGAGGCTCCACCACGATTGTCTTTGAATGTTTTGCTATCGATCCAAGTGTAGGATCGAACCTGCGTAGTCCACAACGAAGACAATCTCAAAAGAACCAAAGAGGGATTTCTAGATCCTCTTTGGCTTCAAGATTAGAAGAAAAACAAATCAATTGAAATTGATTTTAGGCTAAGGTATTTCTGCCGTGGGAGTGAAAAGAGAGGGCTGCTGTGTGTTTTATTTTTCAAAGAAAAATCAATTCATACCATTAATTAACACCACTTTTCTTTTATAGTAAATATCAAGTTGCCCTAATCCCACACGGAATAGGCTTGGGCTCTAACCCAAACGCCCCATGTTGCCAAACACTCCCATTTGATTTATTTTATTTTCCTCATTATCTCAATTAAAATCAATTAATAATATTTAAATATATTTAAATTTAACAATTGTAATATATTTAAATATATGCGACCACATTTAAACGTAATTTCACTTATTTAATTTTCTAACAATTAAATAAAGGCTACGACCTCAGCAAATATATTGTACTGTGAAATTACCAAAATACCTTTCACCTTAAAAGACGAAAACGCCCTTCTTTCTTCTTGGATCTTAATTATCTTCTATGTGTGGTGACCCATAGGCTCCTCATCATATCGGCAGTGTATAGTATCGCGATTAACACCAATTAATCGTCTCACTAATACACAGACCAAGATTGGCCCCTAGCAAGGCATCATGGCCATCCAATAGATTCAGATTTAGCAAAGTAGCTACCTGTCAACGAATGGTTACCGGGCAATTCGATCCTTTCATCATACGTATCTCGACGAGACGAAGCATAGAAATAGTGTCAACCTTCGGTTCTCTCGATATTTTTTATTCAGTTTCTGGACCAATGACCCATATTATAACTGGATAGAACAACACAATTCAATCCCACTGTGGCCCAGTTTTTAGTGTCATTGCCATATATTGAATTGCGCTGTGAGATAACTTTTCCCGTACCCGAGAGTGATGAACTCCTGTCAATCCACCATATTCTTGATACACTCGATTAGCCACACTACCGTATTGAAGCTCTAAAAGAACCCGTTAGGTTAGTGTCAAACTGCACCAATCGGTGCACAAGGCCTCCGGTGATCTCAAGTCTAAGGATCACATACACCACCATTCGTTAGAGGATTTATTCCATAGACATTGGGGTTCCATCCTTATGGAATCTCTGGTGGGTCAGTCTAGTGAACTTGCTGCGGTGTAATCGCCTGCAGCAAGCACCCATGTGTTCCCCAGGTTGTCACCAAACAACCTTGACAAGTGAGATCAGTCATTGCCTTTCGACAGGGTGTTTCACACTATGATAGCCTTATCGTATTATCTGTGCCCTTACTTTAGAATAATACTGGGGTTCGGACGTTTCTAGAATGGCCACCATATGTGCTCATAAGGTTCTCACTATCAAGATTTGAAACACTTGATACCCTCATCACGGTTTCTACCATTCTAAGGACATATATCAATACAATTGCAATAATAAGATTTACGTGATATAGAATAAAAATGCCTTTATTGATTAATGAACATTATTACAAAGAGTCAATTCTACATAATTGATTGTCTCTAGGGCATCTACTCTAACAAGATATGGATTGAGCTCTGACCCCTTGGACAGTAGTAAGGAGAAATATGAGCAGCTTTTGGTATTGATTTATTGAGTTTCATCTGCTTGAGGTACAGGGGTACAGCCAGCTTCACTCTGTCCTTGAAGAAGAATTGCTTGTCTGTAGATCCTCACAAAGAATGAAAGAAGTAAGCACAAAGAACAGTTATTATCTGACATAATTTTTGTATGGACAAAAGATTGGATTGGCTTTGGGCAATGTAAGATATTATGTAAAAGAAATTTCTATTGGAATTAAGAAGCATAGAAGAACAATGTTGGTGATGAGCAAACCTCCTCCATTGCCTACTGTGCCTTGTCATTCCCTGATATGGTTGCTGTTGCAGTGTCAGATTTTCCAACTCAGGTGATGTGGTTGTTTGCACCACTGTCAAGGTACCAGGTTGTTCATCCCTTGTGTGACATGTGTATCTGCTATAGCTGCTAATTGTGCTGGTGGGTGTCACCTTGTAGGTGAAATCCATTCTATGGTAGCAATCAAGCGCCGATGGTTGGCTTACCACAGATTTGACATGGGGGGATTTAGTGGAAAAAGGGATGCCACAGGGTTGTGGTTTTGAGGAAGGGTAGACAGGTTGGTAGTGGGATTAGGCTTAGGAGAAGAGGAGGTTTGGCTTGCGAGATGGGATTTTGGGTTTCTTGCCATGGTGAAATTTTGTTTGTTGGTGAAATGGCAAACTGAGTGCCATCATTGGGAAGGGACTTGTTTGAGAATCAAGGAGTTGCTATAATTGAGCAATTCAGATTGGAAATCACAAAAGAGATGGATTTGTCTCGAGTGGAAAAATTGAATGATGTGATAAAAGGATTGTAGATGGGGTTGAGACCTCCAACACATAAGAGTTAAGTCTTCTTCATCCACAGATTTACCTGCTGTAGTGAGTTGATCAGACCAACTTTTTGCTAGAAACAGGTAGTCAGAGCAGGTTTTGTTCCCCTATTGTAAGGTTTGAAGTTGTCTTTTGAGTTGGAGATACGAGATCGAGATTGAGGAGCAAATCTGCTGGCCAATGTGTTCCACCATCTTGGATGTGGTAAGACCGTAACTGTAGAAGAATTTTCTCAATAAGAGTTTAACCATGCTAAAATTAATTATCTTTCTTCTGCCAACACCAAATATTGTGGATTGATATCAGAAGTAGATTTCTTAATGGAATCACCAAGATTTGAGGAGGACATTCCTCGAACCATCAACAATGCTTAGTAAGTCATGGCTTCTAAGCACAGGAATGAATGGGTTGTCCGATTCAAGTATTGGTTCATCAATTTGACAGAAACCAAAGATGTGAATTGGGATAACAAATGAGGAAGCAGCGAAGATATTGATGAGGCCATATGGGATCGAGTTGCGTGACAAAGAATTGCTCTGATACGAGTCAAAATTGAAAGAAAGTAGATCTGGTTCCTTGAGATACCGCTCTCGTGTATAGTTCATATATTAGAGGTTACAAGATTTTGAATTACAACAGAATACCAGCATGGATAAGTAAATCAATTTTAAATATTTGAATCACTAACTAAGTGCATAACAAAAATCTAATGAGCTAACAGAACACATCGTGATCAGCTAGGTAACCGAAGAAGATCCTGAAGGTAATCTGGTGTAACAGCTTCCACAGCTTTCTTAGGATAAGATCTAACACTAGTATCACATGCATCATTCTCCATGTATTCCATCTTTCACAACCACCGCCAGCCGCCATCATTGGAATAATGCATGATCAACCAAATTTCTTGGCTGTCGTTGATGGTTAGATTTCTAGCTATCGTTCGACCATCAATGGCTAGATTGGCACACGACCGACCAAGTCTAGCAAATCGTGTCCCATTCCGACGACTTTTGGCCACTGTTCGACAATGGTGGCCAGTTGTTGGTAATCAGTTGGGTGGGTGGGGGTGTTTTTGTTAATTTATAAACTTTTATTGTGGGAGTGTTTAGTTAAATTAACAAATGTAGAGATTAAAAATAATTCAAATATTTTTAGAAAATATTTTCCAAAATGTACCAAACACATTTTCATAATCATATCTTATTTGATTAAATCCTTTTCAGAATATAATATTATTATAAAAACTTAAACAAACGGAGCCTATATTTTTACGATTATGCTCTTTAAAAAGTTTAATTTTTCTTAACAATAATTAAATATATGGGTGTCTTTATGACGTTTTGAAACCTGTGTGTGTAATAGTACTTATACCAAACCTTACTAGTGAATAGGAAATTTCCCCAATTTCAATGGTTTTGTACTTGTGAAGAGTGAAATAAAAATAATAAGAAAATAACTCGGTTTAAAAAAAATTATCAGTTTTTACACAAATACAAAATAATCTGTTGAGAATTGACTTCTATTTGAATCTATGTAATTTAAGTTTATACCACCCACATTACAAGCTACTGCCTAGTGCCTACTTGTCAAATTTATCCTCTCTACATAGTACGTAAACTAATTCAAATTGTGTGATTCTAAATGGTTGAATGACAGTCCCACCCTCAAGGTTTACTGAAATGACGATTTCCCCCTTTTCCTCAAATCTTTTACTAAACAAATAATTAAGGAATGTTTTTGGAGTTTACCTGTTTAATGTTGAAGAAACATAAGTTCGGTATATTATGTTAATTTGAAGAAAACTTCAAGCTTGAAGTTTATTATACTTGGAGGTGGAGACATAACATACTCAATTACTAGTACTTACACCAGATCCCATAATTCCAACTTACGACATATTTTACAATAATTCTTTCTACTGTATTTTTACAATGTTGATGCTTGATTTTGACACCAATGACTCGCACGTGCAAAGTGCTAAGCTGTTATTAGAAATTACACGTAAATGATTGGGATAATCGAATGTAAAGACTAAATAATAAATGAGAGTTGGTTTTTCAATTGGTTCGGATGCTTAAAGCGAATCCTACGTCCACTGTTTCTTTTATATATGAGAGATTACAAAAGGTCGCATATAGCGAACAACGCGCAGAGGTACAATAACTTAATATTTAGAGAGAATATCAAGTTAGTCTCTTTCTCCTAGATTGTCTTTGCTCTGGAAATAAAGATTACAATTAGAATGAGAGTGCAGGATTAGAATCCTGAAAATGAGAGGGAGAGTCCTCTATTTATAGTAAAGGAATTCAAGGTAATGATTACAAATCTGCAAGTGGGTAGGTGCCGTGCAAGTCCTTCATTTTCTCCCATTGGCTGATAACTTAGGAAATATCCTCATGGGGCTTAGACAAGTGTGTGGCCCTCTATCACTCATAGACAAAACCTGAATCTGCCAAGTTGATGACAACCATATTCTTCTTGTCATGGAGCAACGTGATAGCTCCTGGACCGCGCAAAGCCATCTCAAACTCTGATTGGTGCTTGCTAACGTAGGTTAACGTCAACCCTGATTTTTTAGGCATAACAGAAGCTCCCCAGTTCTTAAGGTTCAAAGATTGAATCTTGAGAACTTCATGATTATGCCAGAACTTCATGATTATGCAGCGACCTGACTTGTCTCGAGAAGCATTTCCTAAACTAACAGTTGCGATTAGCCACATTGTTACAAACGATGCAAGACAATAGACTTAGAAATGTTTACTTTGTTATTTGATGCTATAATATCTAATTGGGTGGAACCAAAATTAATATTAGTGATGGGTTTTACTTATTTCCTTTACTCTGTTATGGCAAAAAAGAAAATAAAAAGTTGTTAGTTTAAACTAGTACTCCTGCTTCCTTGGCTACAAATGTCCTAGAAGTCAAAATTGAAAGAAAGTAAGATCTGGTCCTTGAGATACCAGCTCTCGCGTATATTCATATATATAGAGGATTACAAGATTTTGAATTGCAACAGAAATATCAGCATGGATAAGTAAATCAATTTTAACTATTTGAATCACTAACTAAGTGCATAACAGAAAATCTAAATGAGCTAATAGAACACATCGTGATCAGCTAGGTAACCGGAAGAGATCTTGAAGGTAAATCTGGTGTAACAACTTCCATAGCTTTCTTAGGATAAAGATCTCTAACATCCCCCTTCAAGGTGATGGGGAGGTCACGAAGCATCAGCTTGTCCTTAAGAAGTAATAATCGAGATGAAGTCAGCATCTTGGTAAAGATATCAGATAGATGGGCAGTACAGGAGATATATTTGGCTTGGATATCTTCATTAAAAATCTTCTCACGAATGAAGTGGTAATCCACCTCGATGTGTTTAGTACGAGCATGGAAGACGTGATTAGAAGAGAGAGCTAAAGCACCAACATTATCCACCCACAAACAAGGTGGAGCCGTGAGTGGTATGTGAAGTTCTTTCAACAGCATCCTAAGCCAGTAAAGTTCAGCCACAGTAAAAGCCATAGATCGGTATTCAGCTTCAGTGTTTGACCTGCCTACAACTGGTTGTTTCTTTGCTGACAAGGACCAAGATATATGCAATAGCCAGAGGTGGACTTTTAGTCATCTGGAGAACCTGCCCAATCCGAGTCACAAAATCCATTGAGGTGAAGTGACCCTTTGCTGAATTTGAGTCCAACGTTTAGGGTACCCTTGATATACCTTAACACTTTTTTAGCAGTTATTAAATGTTCAGTGGTTGGACAGTGGAGAAATTGGCAAAGTTGATTAACACTGAATGAGAGATCGGGTATGGTAAGTATGAGGTATTGCAAGGCACCCACTATAGTCCTGCATTCAGTAGGATTAGTGAGTGGATCCCCTGAAAATTTTAAGAGTTTAGCTCCTGAGGTGCAAGGGGTAGGAGTTGGTTTAGCTCCAGCCATTTTTGTGCGATGCAAGAGGTCAATAGCATATTTTCCTTGGCTAAGATGGAGCCCGTCTGATGTATGTTGAACCTGAATGCCTAAAAAATAAGATAGAGATCCAAGATCTTTGATAGCAAAGTCAGCTCCAAGTAGAGTGATGAGGTGATCAATAGATGAAGGAGAGTTACTTATAACTATGATATCATCAACATAAATGAGGACAGACACATATATGTTGTTGTGGTGAATGTAAAGAGGGATGTGTCCACATTTGAGCCACTAAATCCGAGAGCAAGTAGTGCTTGAGAAAGTCTCAAGAACCAAGCTCTAGGAGCTTGTTTGAGTCCGTAGATGGACTTGTGTAGTCTGCACACATAATCAGATAAGTGAGGATCCTCAAACCCTTTAGGCTGCTCCATATATACCTCTTCTTCAAGAAAGCCATGCAAAAATGCATTAGAAATATCAAGCTGTCTTATAGCCCAGTTATGGTGAGCCGTTAGTGCCAACACCAATCGAATAGTTGCTGGTTTAATAACAGGACTAAAGGTCTTAGTAAAGTCTACACCATCAATTTGATCAAACCATTTGGCTACTAATCTAGCCTTATAGCGGTCAATGCTCCCATCTGATTTCTGTTTAAGCTTAAACACCCATTTATTCCTCACAACTTTCTTATGGCAAGGTCGGGGACATAAAGTCCAAGTGTGATTGGACAACAAAGCATTGTATTCAGCTTGCATAGCATCAATCCAATGCTGGTCCTTCATTGCTTCTTTGTAAGTATGAGGTTCAGTGGGTAACGTAATGGTAGAGAAAGCTTGTAGTGGATGTTTAGTGGAATAGTAAAGATGGTAATTTGGAAACAATTTGGGTTTGGAGGAATTGGTTTTGGATCGAGTAATGATTTGATGGGTTTGCATGGTAGGTATGGAATTTGTGGGAGATAAATCTGGTGCAACAGGAGGAGAGGATAAGTCACTAGGTGAGGTATCAAATGGTGAGTCTGAAATGAGTGCATCAGTCGAGGGAAATAAGTCTAAGGGAGAGGATACGAGTTCAGTAGATACTGATGTGGGGGAAATGCTCTGGGAAGGTGCTGGTGTAGGTAAAACAGGAGGTGTAGAATTTGTAAATGAGGGAATTGAAAAAGATGGTGAAAGATGTGAGTGTGAACCTGATTGTGGTGATCTACCAGAGTTGAGAAAATTTTCCTACAAGGATGAGGGGGCTGGAGTTGGATCCTTTGTAGCAGCAGCAGGAAAACTCAACTCATCAAATATGACATGTCTGGAAATATAGACTTTATTTGTTTTTAAATCCAGACACTGATAACCTTTCTGGTTTGAGCTATATCCAAGGAAGACACACTTGGTGATTCTAAAAGCTAATTTGTGGGAATTATATGGTCTCAACAAGGGATAACAGGTGCAACCAAAGGTCTTAAGGAAGGAGTAATCTGGTGGTTTACAAAACAAAGTAAAAAAAGGGAGAGTGATTGTCTAGAACAAGTGTGGGAAGTCGGTTTATAACATAGGTGGCTGTAAAGAAAGCATCTACCCAGTAGCAAGAAGGAAGCTAAGACTGTGCTAAGAGTGAGAGACTTGTTTCAGTTACATGCCTGTGTTTTCTCTCTGAAATGCCATTTTGCTCAAATGTGTGGGGACAAGTTAGCTTGTGTAGGATGCCATTTGTAGAGAGAAAAGTTTGAAAGGCAGTGGATAAATATTCTCCACCATTATCAATGAGAAGTTGTTTAATTTGCCGAGAGAATTGAGTCTCAACAAGTTGTTTAAACTTGATAAAGCAGGCAAACACATTAGATTTAGACTTTAAAGGAAACAACCATGTAAATCTTGAATAATCATCAATAAATAAGACATAGAGTTTACATCCATTGACTGATGACACTGGAGATATCCATACATCCGAATGAATTAATTCAAGGGGATGGACAAATTTGTTATTGGACTTAGAGAAGGGAAGTTTGTGACTCTTAGCAACGTGACAGGACTCACACGCTTTATTGTGTTTTACAGGACCAGGAATAGGAAGCATAGCCTCTCTAACAACTCTAGAAACAATAGGTTCAGAAGCATAAGCAAGTTTGGAATGCCAGATATGTTAGTAAACGGTCCCGTATACGCAGCGGAAACAAATAAAATAAAGTACAAGGATCGTTTACATGAGCCAAGATCAACGGTATAATTTTACAATTCATATTAAAGCAAGAATCTACAGAAATTAATAATCTGTGTTTAGAAACCATACGCACGTTTGGAGGCTCCACCACGATTGTCTTTGAATGTTTTGCTATCGATCCAAGTGTAGGATCGAACCTGCGTAGTCCACACGAAGACAATCTCAAAAGAACCAAAGAGGGATTTGCTAGATCCTCTTTGGCTTCAAGATTAAGAAGAAAAACAAATCAATTGAAATTGATTTTAGGCTAAGAGTATTTCTGCCGTGGGAGTGAAAAGAGAGGGCTGCTGTGTGTTTTATTTTTCAAAGAAAAAATCAATTCATACCATTAATTAACACACACTTTTCTTTTTATAGTAAAATAATCAAGTTGCCCTAATCCCACACGGAATAGGCTTGGGCTCTAACCCAAACGCCCCATGTTGCCAAACACTCCCAATTTGATTTATTTTATTTTCCATCATTATCTCAATTAAAATCAATTAATATATATTTAAATATATATTAACATTTAACAATAATGATAATATATTTAAATATGTGCGAACACACATTTAAACATAATTTCACTTATTTAATTTTTCTAACAAATTAAATAAAGGCTACGACCTCAGCAAATTTAATTGCACTGTGAAATTACCAAAATACCCTTTCGCCTTAAAAGACGAAAACGCCCTTCTTTCTTCTTGGATCTTAAATTGTCTTCTATGTGTGTGACCCATAGGCTCCTCATCATATCGGCAGTGTATAGTATCGCGATTAACACCAATTAATCGTCTCACTAATACACAGACCAAGATTGGCCCCTAGCAAGGCATCATGGCCACCCGATAGATTCGGATTCAGCAAAGTAGCTACCTGTCAACGATATGGTTACCGTGCAATTCGATCCTTTCATCATACGTTATCTCGACGAGACGAAGGCATAGAAATAGTGTCAACCTTCGGTTACTCTCGATATTATTTATTCAGTTTCTGGACCAATGACCCGTATTATAAACTGGATAGAACAACAATTCAATCCCACTGTGGCCACAGTTTTAGTGTCATTGCCATATATTGAATTGCGCTGTGAGATAACTTTTCCCGTACCCGAGAGTGATGAATCCTCTGTCAATCCACCATATTCTTGATACACTCGATGTAGCCAATCACTACCGTATTGACAGCTCTAAAAAGAACCGCGTTAGGTTAGTGTCAAACTGCACCAATCGGTGCACAAGGCGCTCCGGTGATCTCAAGTCTAAGGATCACATACACCACCATTCGTTAGAGGATTTATTCCATAGACATTGGGGTTACCATCCATATGGAATCCTCTGGTGGGTCAGTCTAGTGAACTTGCTGCGGTGTAATCGCCTGCAGCAAGCACCCATGTGTTGCACCAGGTTGTCACCAAACAACCTTGACAAGTGAGATCAGTCATTGCCTTTCGACAGGGTGGTTCAACACTATGATAGCCTTATCGTATTATCTGTGCCCTTACTTTAGAATAATACTGGGGTTACGGACGTTTCTAGAATGGCCACCATATGTGCTCATAAGGTTCTCACTATCAAGATTTGAAACACTTGATACCCTCATCACGGTTCTACCATTCTAAGGACATATATCAATACATATTGCAATAATAATGATTTACGTGATATAGAATAAAATGCCTTTTATTGATTAATGAACATTATTACAAAGAGTCAATTCTACAATAATTGATTGTCTCTAGGGCATCTACTCTAACAAGATATGGATTGGAGCTCTGACCCCTTGGACAGTAGTAAAGGAAGAAATATGAGCAGCTTTTGGTATTGATTTATTGAGTTTCATCTGCTTGAGGTACAGAGGGTACAAGCCAGCTTCACTCTGTCCTTGAAGAAGAATTTGCTTGGTCTGTAGATCCTTCACAAAGAAGTGAGAAGAAGTAAGCACAAAGTAACAGTTATTATCATGACATAATTTTTGTATGGACAAAAGATTGGATGATGCTTTTGGGCAATGTAAGATATTATGTAAAAGAAATTTCTATTTGGAATTAAGAAGCATAGAAGAACCAATGTTGGTGATGAGCAAACCTCCTCCATTGCCTACTGTGACCTTGTCATTCCCTTGATATGGTTGCTGTTGCAGTGTCAGATTTTCCAACTCAGAGGTGATGTGGTTGTTTGCACCACTGTCAAGGTACCAAGGTTGTTCATCCTCTTGTGTGACATGTGTATGGGCTGCTATAGCTGCTAATTGTGCTGGTGGGTGTCGACCTTGGTAGGTGAAATCCATTCTATGGTAGCAATCAAGCGCCTGATGGTTAGGCTTACCACAGATTTGACATGGTGGGAATTTAGTGGAAAAAGGGATGCCACAGGGTTGTGGTTTTGAGGAAGGGTAGACAGGTATGGTAGTGGGATTAGGCTTAGGAGAAGAGGGAGGTTTGGCTTGCTGAGTGGGATATTTGGGTTTCTTGCCATGGTGAAATTTTGGTTTGTTGGTGAAGATGGCAAACTGAGTGCCATCATTGGGAAGGGACTTGTTTTGAGAATCAAGGAGTTGCTCATAATTGAGCAATTCAGATTGGAAATCATCAAAAGAGATGGATTTGTCTCGAGTGGAAAAATTGAATGATGTGATAAAAGGATTGTAGATGGGGTTGAGACCTCCAACAACATAAGAGATTAAGTCTTCTTCATCCACAGATTTACCTGCTGTAGTGAGTTGATCAGACCAACTTTTTGCTAGAAACAGGTAGTCAGAGCAGGTTTTGTTCCCCTATTGTAAGGTTTGAAGTTGTCTTTTGAGGTGGGAGATACGAGATCGAGATTGAGGAGCAAATCTGCTGGCCAATGTGTTCCAGACCATCTTGGATGTGGTAAGACCGTAAACTGTAGAAAGAATTTTCTCAATAAGAGTTTAACCATGCTAAAATTAATTGATCTTTCTTCTGCCAAACCAAATATTGTGGATTGATATCAGAAGTAGATTTCTTAATGGAATCACCAAGATATTGAGGAGGACATTCCTCTGAACCATCAACAATGCTTAGTAGGCATGGCTTCTAAGCACGGAATGATTGGGTTGTCCGATTCAAGTAATTGGTTCCTAATTTGACAGAACCAAAGATGTGATATTGGGATAACAGGGTAGAGCGGAAGATCGATATGATGAGGCCATATGGGATCGAGTTGCGTGAGCAAAGAATTGCTCTGATACGAAGTCAAAATTGAAGAAAGTAGATCTGGTTCCTTGAGATACCAGCTCTCGTGTATATTCATATATGAGGATACAAGATTTTGAATTACAACAGAAAATTCAGCAGGAAAGTAAATCAATTTTAAATATTTGATCACAACTAAGTGCATAACAGAAAAATAAATGAGCTAACAGAAACACGTGATCAGCTAGGTAAGGAAGAGATCCTGAAGGTAAATCTGTGTAACAGCTTCCACAGCTTTCTTAGGATAAAGATCTAACACTAGAAACTAATATGTTTATATTTTTGTTGTCTGTGTATACTGTTATGGTGGTCTCAAGTATCATGTGTACAAGTGCCTACTACAGAGGTGCAGCGGGGGCAATGCTGGTCTATGACATATCTAAGTGTCAGTCGTTTGATCATGTAGCCAAATGGTTGGAGGAATTGCGAGGACATGCAGAAAAAATATTTGATCATGCTTGTAGGCAACAAGTCTGATCTGGGGACCCTTGAGCTGTACCTACTCAGGATGCGAAAGAGTTTGCTGAAGTGGGAAATCTGTTCTTTATGGAGACCTCAGCTCTTGAGTCAACTAATGTTGAAACAGCTTTTGTCACGGTCTTGACAGAGATTATCGAGTGTTACCAAAAAGTTCTTGTCGCCAATGATGAATCTGAATCGGTGGCAGTGCATCGCTTCCACGGGTACCAAGATTGTTGTCCCTGGTCAGGAGCCAGAGTCTGGGTGAAGGAGGTTCAGCTGTTGCACATCATCATAGGATATTCTCCTCACCACCTACCGCATAGAGGTCACCATGTTTATAGTTCTGGAAATTTTTTGCCTTATTCAAGGTTTCCCTCCTTCCCATTTGCATAAAAAAATTCCAAGGTGATGTGATGGGAGAATTTAAGGGAGAGAAGCAAACTTGTTTGCAAAACGAAACTAACTTTTTCACGATAAGCTGTGTTTGGTAGTGGAAATACACAAGTTGCCTGTAATTACATGTATCCATCGATTGGCAGCATTTCCCATAATATGAATTTCGATTCAGATAGAATACATTGCTTGTGCGATAAGTTTGACAATTTTAGTGTCATTGTGACACACACCGTCCCGAATTTCTCATCTTGTAGGATCCGGACGCTCCCACAAGACTCGGTAGCTGAGAGTGTCATTTAGAAAAACTGGTGAAACTGTTAAAAGCCTACTTTTTTTGAATAACATCAGTATTTCAATTTCCAACATCTCAAAAGACATGCATCATCTTCGTTTTACAAAAGAAAAGAGTTAGGGAATGTGGGTATTAGGTTTCCACTTATACTACACTTCCAAAAACATGAAACAAAAGGAAATAACATGATGAGAAACATGAGTTCTTGAAACAAAAGTCCAAAATACAATGCGACTTAATATAAAACCCACATAAAAAGATGTGACGCATGCACAACCTGAGCAGAGGCTCAATGCTTGGGATGATCTCCGAAAGGTCCTGGTGAGGGGGGAAAACATTTAAAAGAGGTGAGTTGAATAACTCAGTGAGTAGGGGAAAGGGGAGGTTTATAAAAGTTCTTAAAAAAAAGAAAATATGATAACATACAACAATTCTCAAGCAAATCCTGACGATAAAAATATTATGAATATGCAATAGAACAACACCCCCAATCATGTATGCAATATATGATTTACTTCTAAAATCCTGCACTCAAATAACTATACTCTGACTTATTCTTCTCTTTCTGAATCGGATCCTGAATAAAACTCAACTTTGGTATTAGAAACTCTCACACAACTAGTACCCTGGAAAATTGTCATACGGTAGGCATCCACACGAGGCAAGCAAGGAGTACCTGTCATACAGAAGGTCTATCATCGCGCGGGCAGAGCCTCAAAACTGTCATACCGGCGGACACTCAACGCCTAGGCAGAGCACTGATAACGTCATACGCATGCGCAGAGCAAAATCTGAAACTGTCATACCCGGCGGAATCTGCACCGTAGGCAGAGCCAAAAATTTGTATCTCTGGGGGGATGGGTACTTTGTAGGGCGGTTTTAGCACCACAACATCATGCATAATCTCAAGTAAAGTGTAGTCAAGAGCCATATTTATATGTGCTTATTAAATATCTATAGACATAATATTAAAAAATCACCTAAGGGTGAAACTACAATTATAACATGTTTTAGAAACTGACGGTTTAACTCAGATTGAAAATTAATTCACATCACATGATCTTAGCATATGTCCGATACAAATCATGCAAACATAACTTTTAAAAGTCAAAACTCATATAACACATTATAATTAATTAAACCAAGAGCAAAAAATAATAATTCTAATAACAACAACAACCAAACAACAACACAACAACAACAACAACAACAACAATATAATAATAATAATAATATATTTCAATAAGGATAAATCATGCAACATATGAGATTTCATGGAAAATAGGGGGTAAAATGCCAGTTTTTAAAAATACTTTCAAAACTGACGAAAAGAACCCCATTTTGCCTTTTTACCGAGAAGATTTTTTTACCACATGTGTATATATATAACTCACATGCATAACTCAACACACACTCCATTATCAGATCTGTAAGTTTCCAATTTCACAACACATTAATTCTATATAATATAACACAAGTGCTAACCATATCCACCCAAATTGACATGTGGTTTTTCAGAGAACACCTATTTCTTTCTTTTGTAACTGGCCTGCACTAAAGCATATAAGCAGAAATACATGAAAACTTAAGAGTATAGGTTGCACGGGTACTTTCAAAGTAAAAGGAATTTCGGCATTTCAAGTTGTTCCCTCAAACTAAACTTCCTTCACACTCAAACTATCTCCACCCATGAAACAAAAATTCCAGCACTCAACCACAATCAAACAATTCTCCATAAGGCTCAACGAGCATGGAAAAAGCATATATAGTAAACTTTGCAATTAACTCAGAACTTACATCAAACATTAAATTGTTGTTTGTTTTCAAACTGGAAACATAACTTCCACATGCAGAATGATTAAGCATGGAGAATGCCTCATGCAGTAAATCTTTCATATTGAAACAAATCAACAAATCACACATGCACGCTGAAATATGGAGAAAAGGGGTTTGATTTTTGCACCACTTCTATCTATATTGACTGCCTATTACAGTGCTTGGATTTCAATCTTCACCGTTCATAATGTAGAGCTGTGTCCATGAACAACATATCCAATAACAGAACGAATACGACGGACGGCCACGAGCTGCAGATCACGATTTGATGATGACATGTTCACAGACTCAAATTCAAAAACTAATATATCCTCTCCTTTTCTCCCTATTCTTCTCTCTCACTCGTGCATTTTCCGCCGCAAACCATTCCCCCTTTCTCCTTTCTTCTTCCTTTTTTTTTTTTTTTTTTCGCTCTGTTTTACTCTCTCCCTCAGCTCACGTCTTCATCTTCTTCCTTTGGCGACTGCCCAGTTTTCTTCTTCTTTAAACAAAAATTTTCTGAAATTATTTATGCCCCCAATATTCTAAATACGTATAACCCGCCACCTAAGCTTTCCTAGGGAATGTCCAAAATTTCCCTCTTGATACATAAAACCCATCAGGATTATTTCTGTTTTTACCCCTTAACGCAACTTTAAAAATTGACAAAATACCCTTCTTACAACAATACCAAAATCAATAGAAAAGAATTAATTACTAAATACAATTCATGCTATTACTAAATTAGAAATGGGGTTTTACATTTGTACTATTATTTGCATTGTGGTTGATGTTGCTATGTTCCTGGTATGAACACACTGATCCATGCCATTCAAAGCCTTCATGGACAATTAAATATAAAATGATCGGTATCATTCTCTCCCTTTTCTAATAACTGATTATTCTTGGATGTGTGATATTTACTTGTCAGCAGATTGCTTGGCCTTACCGTCGTGAGATCATACATTACATTGACAAATAGTAGAATTTCGTTTGAGCCTAGCCATGCTGAAAAATTCTTTGTTTGGTCGATTTCATGATGATCGGCAAATAGGCAGAATTAAGTGCTCTTTCCAGTTTGTTTCTATAACAAGAGCTTGTTCTTGTATCTGGGCACTGCTTAAATATCCAATAGTTTATGTACATCTCCATCTTCTAAATGTAAGCTAGATTTGACAAGTTAGATCAACAAAAATCCAAGTTTTAAACATTAAAGCTATACAAAAGAGGCAAAACAAGAAAAAAGTACATGATTTGTCAGAAACTTGGGTTTATATATGAATTTGAAGCCAGTGTATCAAAATACAAACATCAAGCCATATGGGCTTTTTACCTGCTATTATCAGTGCAAACTTGGATGATGTTTCTAACTGTATACTCTCTTCTTATTTTCCAAAAACAGAAAAAAATAAAAATGAATGCAATGTTGAATCAGATTCAAAGTACAACACATCGTCAGACTAATTTTTACTGTCTTGATGTAAGCTTCAACAAAAACGTACCAGTAATAGCTCCTTTGCAAGTGAAGGTACTAGTCAAACATCAGGCGTAACTATAAGACATTGGACAAGATTCCTGAGAATTTGGAGAACTCAGTTGGGGGCATTTTTCAGGGTTCCATTCTCCACTGCAACAATATTCAGGCTTATTGAACGCCACGCATGCACTTTTACATCCCACAACTTCCCATTGTCACCATTTGTAGATCTTTGGGGCACTTCTGGTTCAAGTCCGAAAACACATGTAACCTCCTTGCATTTATCACAGTACCACAGAAGGGTTATAGTCATCGGAAATTGTAGCCATCAACAAGACTAACACTCATAAAAATCCATTGGACTATCAAGGGTAAACTCAGCTAGTGATACGGTGGTTCACCTCCTGCCCTTCGCAGTTTAGCACGCCACCACAGTCACCAGTTATGCACTTTCCCTTGCCTGATGGATCAAATTGGCAACCAGTACGTCCCCCAATCGGCCCGACCACCCAGGTGGTGCCTTGATGTCAGTTGCTTTTCTCTGGTTTCAAAGCAATCCATCCATTGTTGAGTAGAGGTTTCCCTGATCCAGCCAGGATCCCAGGCCATACTGCGTCTTGATGTTTTCTAATGTTAAAACTGCAGCATCTGTGCCTGTAGCATAATATCAAGATTAGTTAATATGCACATACCAAGGAACAAAATTTGTAAAATACATTGGACAATGAATGTGTTCTTGGTACCAAGACAGAGATCAAACCCAGGAGATGAAAATGGATGATCATGGCAAATTGGTTGAAACAATGAGTAAATATTTAGAATGTGATTTGTTCTATCAAAGGTAAGGGGTACATAATATATATCTATATATATATATAATATATATTATATATATATATATATGAAAGGCTGTTGACCAACATGCCGAAAATTGTGCAAGAGAAAGAGTGTGAATGGATAAAAAATGTTGCCTCTGTAAAGAAAATGGATCATTAGATTGTGACAAGTGTTGTATAATCTTGAATGAAAGAGATACAGATTCCGAAATTTACTTATAACCCTGACTTATGCCTCCATACAATCATCAAGTGACATGCTGATCTCAAAAGTTTAGTATTTTTCTTTTTGCGATTCATTTTCAATAATGCTAATTGTTTTGAAAATTAAAATTAAATTTCATCTCTAATTATGTCACCCCTTCCACGTATCATTTATGTCCAAGTAATATCCATTGATAGTATAGCGTAGAAGAGAGTGACAATAAATGTGAATCACTCTAGCCAAGAAAAAGGCCGTAGCAAATGCTAAAATATTGATAAATTAATACAACTTAGATGTTGATTTAAGCTATATTCTCGTATTAAAAACAATATAATACAAGCATACTCAATGTACCTTGTTAGTACGCATTATGGATCATATAGTACGCATATATACATGCTCACATACCATCGTAATATAAATCTTGCAAAGCTAATCTAAGTATTAGCTCCTTCAACAAAAGCGAATCAAGTAATCGCCTCTATTGCAGGTGAGGTACTAGTCTGATCTCTAGGCATAACTGTAAGCCATCGGACAGATTCCTTGAATATTTTGGAGAAACTCCGCGGTTTGCATGTAGCGGGGCTTCCAAAATAACCAGTGCAACAAAATTCTGGCTATTGAACGCTAAGCATGCACTCTACATGCCACCACTTTGCCATTCTCTACCTGTTGTAACTCATGGGGCACTTTTGATTCAAGTCCGAAAACACACTTAACAGCTGCATTTATCACCAGTACCGCGAAACGGGATTACAGAAATTGGTAAATTGTACCCATCAACAGAACTAACATCATAAAAATCCATTGGACTATAAGTGTAAACTCTGCCAGTGATACAGGTGGTACACCTGCTGCCCGCGCCAGTTGAGAACACCACCACAGTCACGGTGATGCAATTTCCCTTGCCGAGGGATTCAATGTGCAGCCAGTACGTGCCCAAAATCGGCCAGACCACCCGGTTGGTGCATTAATGTGAACGAATTGTCCTGGATTCAATGTAAGCCCTCCACTATTGAGTTGAGGTCTCCCTTCCCCGGTTACAATCCCCGGCCATATTGTTTCCTTACATTTGTTTTGCACGGTAAATACTGCAGCATCTGTGCCTGAAAAAAGAATGTCACATTGGTATCATGGTTAGTTACAAAATTCATAGCATACATTGAAGAAAAAGAATGAAACTGTAGGAAGAATGTAATTATTAGTACCTAAGACTACACAGATCAAAACCAAAACGAGAAGAAAATGCAAAAGTGCCATGGCAGAGATATCAAGGGTTGAATCAAGGATTGATGTGAGATAGCAAAGAAGGAAGCCAAAGTATATATATATATATTGGTCAACCAAAATACCAAAATTGGTTTTAAGTTGGAGAACAAAGAGCCGGAATGGATATACATTGTGACAGTTGCGTGTTGTGTATACTTAGGATTTGATATTAAAGGATGAAGATAACAGTTCACTTTTAACTGTTAATTGATTTAAAAAGATGGTTTAAATCATTAAATATACAGCATTTTGTGATGAAATGAAGGCTTTGAGTTTTGGTACAAATATAGGCTTAACCCACACATATTTATTTATTTTTAGGCTTTACATACGTTACGCTTAACATAATATATGTTAAAAAAGAGGAGTTGTTTAATTTGTGAAGAAATCATCCAATGGTTGGATCTTATTTCAATTAAAACTCTAATAAAAACTTGCAACCGATAGAACAAATTTAAGATAAAGACGAATATTTTTTAACATTTGCTTCGTATAGTTTATGGATTTGGATATGAATTGGCTATAATTCTATTAGCGAAACTGTTCAATTAACCTCGTAAAAATTGTAAATTTTGTTTATATTAATAATTATTTAATTACATTGAAGATTATAAATAATTATTTTAATTTATCATAGAAATATTTTAAGAATTATAATATGTCAATTTTCATTATAATATATGTAACAATGTAATCGAATTTACCACACATATGGAACATTTAGAAAGCATAACAATTTTAGCTCCGTTTGGCTTATTATTTTTACCCATATTTCCAATCCTATTTCCAAAATACTTGTTTGTTTTGTTATTTGAGAAATATTAGTATATTTTTTTAATTATTTTTAGACCCCTTAAGTTTATTAATTTTATTAAATACCCTTAGAAAAAAAGTTTAAAAATTAACAAAAACACCCTCACCCACCCATACTTGCCAGATTCCGGCAACCACCGCCAGTGGTAGCCGGAATCTGTCACAACGGCCTACAAACGATCAGAACTGGCCGATAATTCACCGATCTGACCTTTTCCGGCCAGATCAATAGCAACCACCGTCGGTGGTAGCCAGAATCTGTCACAACGGCCTACAAACAACCAGAACTGGTCGGTAATTCACCGATCCACAATGGATCTGACCGGAAAAGGCCAGATCTGGCCGTCAGCGATGACCGTCGTTGACGATCAATGACGGCTAAATCTTGGCCATCGTTGACCGACAACAACAGCGACGGCCAGATCTGGACTTTTGCGACCGTCGACGGCCAGATCTGGCCGTAGATCTAGTCTTTTTCGGCCAAATCTGGCCATAGATCTGGCCTCTGGCCGAAAAAGACCATATCGATGCCCTACCCGTCAAATCTGATCGGTCTGCGTCGTAATACCATTTTCCAGCCAGATTCCGACAGTGTTGGCCAATATTATTCCCAAAATCTTATCCAAAATAATAAAACAAACGGACCCTTTAAAATTAAACTTTATGAAACGCAATAAATTTGTTTAAAGTTAATTATTACTGTTAAAGTCATAAAATGATTAACTTGAAAAACATAGTATTTCAAATTGGACTGAGTTAGTTGAATAATTATTTTTTTATTTTTTATTTTTAATGACTAGAGTTTAATCTCTGAGACTCATTAAACACATTACAAGCTCAATGGATAAAATAAGTCACAATTGTGGTAGGTGGTCATTGCAGGGATTCGAACACAAGACNTTACCCTCCTTCCCATTTGCATAAAAAAATTCCAAGGTGATGTGATGTGATGAATTTAAGGGAGAAGCAAACTTGTTTGCAAAACGAAACTAACTTTTTCACGATTTAAGCTGTGTTTGGTAGTGGAAATACACAAGTTGCCTGTAAATTATACATGTAATCCAATCGATTGGCAGCATTTCCTCCATAATATGAATTTCGATTCAGATAGAATACATTGCTTGTGCGATAAGTTTGACAACTTTTATGATCATTTGTGACACAACCCGTCCCGAATTTCCTCATCTTGTAGGATCCGGACGCTCCCACAAGACTCGGATAGCTGAGACGTGTCATATAGAAAAACTGTGAAACCTGTTAAAAGGCCTACTTTTTTTGAATAACATCATAGTATTTCAATTTCCAACATCTCAAAAAGACATGCATCATCTTTCGTTTTACAAAAGAAAAGAGTTAGGGAAACTTGTGGTATTAGGTTTTCCACTTATACTACACTTTCCAAAACATGAAACAAAAGGAAATACATGATGAGAAACATGAGTTCTTGAAACAAAAGTCCAAAATACAATGCGACTTAAATATAAAACCCACATAAAAAGATGTCGACGCATGGCACAACCCTGAGCAGAGGCTCACTGCTTGGCATGATCTCCGAAAGGTCCTGGTGAGGGGGGAAAACATTTAAAAAGAGGTGAGTTGAAATACTCAGTGAGTAGGGGAAAGGGGAGGTTTATAAAAGTTCTTAAAAAAAAGAAATAATGATAACATACAACAATTCTCAAGCAAATCCTGACGATAATATAATTCTATGAATATGCAATAGAACAACCACCCCAATCATGTATGCAATATATGATTTACTTCTAATCATCCTGCACTCAGTAAACTATACTCTGACTTATTTCTTTCTTTCTGAATCGGATCCTGAATAAAACCTCAACTTTTGGTATTAGAAAACTCTCACCACAACTAGTACCCTGGGGAAAATCTGTCATACCTGGTAGGCATCCCACACGCAGGCAGAGCAAGGGACGTACCTGTCATACCAGGCAAGGTCTATCATCGCGCGGGCAGAGCCTCAAAACTGTCATACCTGGCGGACCACTCAACGCCTAGGCAGAGCACTGATAACTGTCATACGCATGCGCAGAGCCAAAATCTGAAACTGTCATACCCGGCGGAATCTGCACCGCTCAGGCAGAGCCAAAAATTTGTATCTCTGGGGGATGGGTACTTTGTAGGGCGGTTTTAGCACCACAACATACTCATGCATAATCTCAAGTAACGTGTAAGTCAAGAGCATATTATATATGTGCTTATAAATCATACATATATGACATAATATTAAAAAATCACATATAAGGGTGAAACTACAATTTTATAAACATGTTTTAGAAACTGACGGTTAACTCAGATTGAAAATTAATTCAAAATCACATGATCTTAGCATATGTCCGATAAAATCATAAGCAAACATAACTTTTAAAAGTCAAAACTCATATAACACATTATAATTATAATAAACCAAGAGCAAAAATAATAATAATATATAACAACAAACAACAACAAACAACAACAAAAACAACAACACAACAATAATAATAATAATAATAATATATTTCATATAAGGATAAATCATGCAACATATGAGATTTCATGGAAAATAGGGGGGTAAAATGCAAGTTTTAAAACATACTTTCAAACTGACGAAAAGACCCCATTTTGTTTTTAACGCGAAGATTTTTTTACCACATGCTGTATATATATAAAACTCACATGCATAACTCACAACACCACCCTAATCAGATCTGTAAGTTTCAATTTCAAAACACATTAATTCTAATAATTAACACAAGTGCTAACCATTATCCACCCAAATTGACATGTGGTTTTCAGAGAACACCTATTTCTTTTTTGTTAACTGGCATGCACTTAAAGCCATATAAGAGAATACATGAAAACTTAAGAGTATAGGTTGCACGGGTACTTTCAAAGTAAAAGGAATTTCGGACTTTCAAGTTGTTCCCTCAAACTAAACTTCCTTCAACAACTCAAACTATCTCCACCCATGAAACCAAATTCCAGCACTCAACCACAATCAAACAATCTCCATAGGCTCAACGAAGCATGGAAAAGCAATTATAGTAAACATTTGCAATTAACTCAGAACTTACATCAAACAATAAATGGAAAACACAACTTACACATGCAGACAGAATTTAAGCATTGGATGCAATGTATCTCCATGCATGTAAAATCTTTCATATCTTAGAAACAAAACTCAACAAATCACACAGCACGCTTGAATATAGGAGAAAAGGGTTGATTTTTGCCACTCAATCTTCTAATCCTATAATTGACTGCCTATTACAGTGCTTGGATTTCAATCTTCACCGCATAATGTAGAGTGTGTCTCATGAACAACATATCCAAATAACAGAACGATCGGACGGCGAAACGAGCTGCAGATCACGATTTGATGATGCACTGTTCACAGACTCCAAATTCAAAAACTAATATATCCTCTCCCTTCTCCTCTCTTCTTCTCTCTCACTCTGCCATTTCCGCCGCAACCATTCCTTCTCTTTCTTCTTCCTTTTTTTTTTTTTTTTTTTTCTGTCTGTTTTTACTCTCTCCCTCAGTCACGTCTTCATCCTTCCTTTGGGCGACTGCCAGTTTTCTTCTTCTTTTAAACAAAACATTTTTCTGAAATTATTTATGCCCCCAATATTCTCTAAATTACGTATAACCCCGCCACCTAAGCTTTCCTAGGGAAATCAAAATTTCCCTCTTGAACATACAAACCCATCAGGATTTATTTCTTCGTTTTTACCCCCAACGCAACTTTAAAATGACAAAAATACCCCTTCTTACAACAAATACCAAAATCAAATAGAAAAAGAATTATACTAAAACAATTCATGCTATTACTAAATTAGAAATGGGGTTTTACAATTTGTACTATTATTTGCATTGTGGTGGATGTTGCTATGCTTCCTGGATGAACACACATGATCCATGCCATTCAACCTTCATGGACAATTAATATAAACTGAATCTGGTTCATCTCTCCCTTTTCTATAACTGATTATTCTTGGATTGTTGATATACTTGTCAGCCAGATTTGCTTGGCCTTACCGTCGTGAGATATACATTACATGACAAAATAGTAGAATTTCGTTGAGCCTGCCATGCTGAAATTCTTTGTTTGGTCGATTTCATGATGATCTGGCAAATATGCGAGAATTAAGTGCTCTTTTCAGTGTGTTCTTCTATAACAAGCTGCTGTTCTTGTATTGGGCACTGCTTCAATATCCAAAGTTTATGTACATCTCCATCTTCTAAATGTAAGCTAGATTTGACAAGTTAGACACCAAAAATCCCAGTTTTAAACATTAAAGCCTATAACAAAAGGGCAAAACAAGAAAAAAGTACATGATTTGTCCAAACTTGGGTTCTATATATGAATTTGAAGCCAGTTGTACTACAAAATACAAACATCAAGCCATATGGCTTTTTACCTGCTTATCAGTGCAAACACTGGATGATGTTTCTAACTGTATACTCTTTTATTCAAAAAACGAAAAAAAAATAAAAATGAATGCAATGTTGAATCAGATTCAAAGTACACACCTATCGTCAGAATAATTTTACTGTCTTGATGTAAGCTTCAACAAAACGTATCACGTAATAGCTCCTTTGCAAGTGAAGGTACTAGTCAAATCATCATAGGCGTAACTATAAGACATTGGACAAGATCCTTGAAGATTTTGGAGAACTCAGTTGGTGGGCATTTTTCAGGTGTTCCAAATTCTCCACGCAACAATATTCAGGCTTATTGAACGCACGCATGCACTTTTACATCCACAACTTTCCTGTCTACCATTGTGATCTTTGGGGCACTTCTGGTTCAAGTCCGAAACACATGTAACCTCCTTGCATTTATCCCAGTACCACCAGAAGGGATTATAGTCATCGGCAAAATGTAGCCATAACAAGACTAACTCATAAAATCCATTGGAATATCAAGGGTAAACTCAGCTAGTGATACTGGGTTCACCTCCTGCCCCTTCGCAGTTAGCACGCCACCACAGTCACCAGTTATGCACTTTCCCTTGCCTGATGGATCAAATTGGCAACCAGTACGTCCCACAATCGGCCAGACCACCCAGGTGGGCATTGATGTCAGTTCTTTCTCCTGGTTTCAAAGCAACATCCATTGTTGAGTAGAGGTTTCCCTGATCCAGCCAGGATCCCAGGCCATAACTGCCTTGCATCTGTTTTCTAATGTAAAACTGCAGCATCTGGGCCTGTAGCATAATATCAAGATTAGTTAATATGCACATACAAGGAACAAAATTTTGTAACATACATGGACATGATGGGATTCTTGGTACCTAAGACCGAGATCAAAACCAAAAGGAGATGAAAATGGATGATCCCCATGGCAAATTGGTTGAAACAATGAGTAAATATTTAGAATGTGATTTGTTCTACAAAGGACTCAAGGGGTACATATATATATATTATATATATATATATATATATATATAATATATATATATATAGAATGGCTGTGACCAACATGCCGAAAATAAGTGCAAGAGAAAGAGTGTGATGGATAAAAATGCATTGCCTCTGTAAAGAAAATGGATCAATAGATTGGTGACAAGTGTTGTATAATCTTGAAGAAAGAGATACAGATTTCCGAAATTTACTTATACCCTGACTATGCTCCATACATCATCAATGTGACCTGGCAGATCCAAAAAGTTTAGTAGATTTTTCTTTTTGCGATTCATTTTCAATAATGCTAATTGTTTTGAAATAAAATTAAAATTTTCATCTCTAATTAGTCACCCCTTCCACGTACATTATGTTCCAAGTAATATCCATTGATAGTAAGCAGTAGAAGAGAGTGACATAAATGTGAATCATCTTAGCCAAGAAAAAAGGCGTATGCAAATGCTAAAATTATTGTAAATTAATACAACTTAGATGTTGATTTAAGTCTATATTCTCGTATTAAAAACATATATAATACAATGCATACTACATGTCATTGTTAGTACGCATTTATGGATCATATAGTACAGCATTTATACATGCTCACATACAATCGTATATAAATCTATGCAAAGCTAATCTAAGTTATTAGCTCCTTTCAACAAAAGCGAATAAGTAATCGCCTCTATTGCAGGTGAAGGTACTAGTCTGATCATCATAGGCATAACTGTAGCCATCGGACAAGATTCCTTGAATTTTGGAGAACTCCGAGGTTTGCATGTAGCGGGGCTTCAAAATAACCAGTGCAACAAAATTCTGGCTTATTGAACGCTAAGCATGCACTTCTACATGCGCCACACTTTGCCATCTTCTACCTGTTTTAACTCTATGGGGCACTTTTGATTCAAGTCCGAAACACACTTAACAGCTTGCATTTATCACCAGTACCGCGAAACGGGATTACAGAAATGGTAAATTGTACCCATCAACAAGACAACATCATAAAAATCCCTTGGACTATTAGTGTAAACTTGCCAGTGTACAAGGTGGTACACTGCGCCCCCGCGCAGTTGAGAACACCACCACAGTCACCGGTGATGCACTTCCTTGCCCGAGGGATCAAATGTGCAGCCAGTACGTGCCCAAAATCGGCCAGACCACCGGTTGGTGCATTAATGTGAACGAAGTCCTGGATTCAATGTAAGCCCTCACTATTGAGTTGAGGTCTCCCTTCCCCGGTTACAATCCCGGCCATATTGTTTTACATTTGTTTTGCACGGGAAATACTGCAGCATCTGTGCCTGAAAAAAGAATATCACATTGGTATCATGGTTAGTTACAAATCATAGCATACATTGAAGAAAAGAATGAAACTGTAGGAAGAATGTAATTAAGTACCTAAGACTACACAGATCAAGCCAAAACGAGAAGAAAATGCAAAAGTGCATGGCAGAGATATCAAGGATGAGTGGATAGCAAAGAAGGAAGCCAAAGTATATTATATATATTGGTCAACCAAATACCAAAATTGGTTTTAAGTTGGAGAACAAAGAGCCGGAATGGATATAATTGTGACAGTTGCGTGTTGTGTATACTTAGGATTTGATATTAAGGATGAAGATAACAGTTCACTTTTAACTGTTAATTGATAAAAAGAGGTTTAAATCAAATATACAGCATTTTGTGATGAAATGAAGGCTTGAGTTTTGGTACAAATAGGCTTAACCACACATATTTATTTATTTTTAGGCTTTACATACGTTACGCTTAAAATAATATAGTTAAAAAGAGGAGTTGTTTATTTGTGAAGAAATCATCAATGGTTGGATCTATTTCAATTACAACTTAATAAAAACTGCAAAGATAGAACAATTTAAGATAAAGACGAATATTTTTTAACATTTGCTCGTATAGTTTATGGATTTGGATATGAATTGGCTATAATTCTATTAGCGAAACTGTTCAATTACCTCGTAAAAATTGTAAATTTTGTTTATATAATAATTATTTAATTACATTGAAGATTATAAATAATTATTTTAATTTATCATAGAATATTTTAAGAATTATAATATGTCAATTTCTCTTAAACATATGTAACAATGTAATCGAATTTACCACACATATGGAACATTAGAAAGCATAACAATTTTAGCTCCGTTTGGCTTATTATTTTTACCCATATTTCCAATCCTATTTCCAAAATACTTGTTTGTTTTGTTATTTGAGAAATATTAGTATATTTTTTTAATTATTTTTAGACCCTTAAGTTATTAATTTATTAATACCCTTAGAAAAAAAGTTTAAAAATTAACAAAAACACCTCACCCACCCATACTTGCCAGATTCGGCAACCACGCCAGTGGTAGCGGAATCTGTCACAACGGCCTACAAACGATCAGAAACTGGCCGAATTCAACGATCTGACCTTTTCCGGCCAGATCAATAGCAACCACCGTCGGTGGTAGCCAGAATCTGTCACAACGGTACAAACAACCAGAACTGGTCGGTAATTCACGATCCACAATGGATCTGACCGGAAAAGGCAGATCTGGCCGTCAGCGATGACCGTCGTTGACGATCAATGACGGCTAAATCTTGGCCATCGTTGACCGACAACAACAGCGACGGCCAGATCTGGACTTTTGCGACCGTCGACGGCCAGATCTGGCCGTAGATCTAGTCTTTTTCGGCAAATCTGGCCATAGAATGGCCTCTGGCCGAAAAAGACCATACGATGCCCTACCCGTCAAATCTGATCGGTCTGCGTCGTAATACCATTTTCCAGCCAGATTCCGACAGTGTTGGCCAATATTATTCCCAAAATCTTATCAAAATAATAAAACAAACGGACCCTTTAAAATAAACTTATGAAACGCAATAAATTGTTAAAGTTAATTATTACTGTTAAAGTATAAAATGTAACTTGAAAAACATAGTATTTCAAATTGGACTGAGTTAGTTGAATAATATTTTTTATTTTTTATTTTAATGACTAGAGTTTAATCTCTGAGACTCATTAAACACATTACAAGCTCAATGGATAAAATAAGTCACAATTGTGGTAGGTGGTCATTGCAGGGATTCGAACACAAGACCTCTAGGCAAATACCTAGACGACTAAGATCTTGGCATCTGACCACAAACCCAGTGGTCCAAGTTAATTGATTTTCAAAAGCTATATATGTAATTTAAATATGGCATCAAATACAAATTTTATAATCATATCTATATTTTCTATCATCACATTCATATGGGAAGGTTAAAATTATAAATGTTTGATACAATAAGTATTATTTTTATCAGCAAATGTTACTTATAATTTTATGTGAAAACTGAGTGTGTATGTATATATATATTAAGAATTAAGAATTAATAATAAATCAAATAGTAAAATTTATAAATGTGTTATATTGACTCTATGACTCTGAAAATTGAAATCAATAAGATCCAATACTAATAGCAATAGATTTGAAACATTTAACTTAGGATTGAAACGTATAAAACTTGAAAATCATAGTATAAAACTTGCAACTATTAATATTAAACTTGAAACCAAATATTTGGTATAAAGAATATTAGATTTGAAATTAACAAACTCATACTTAAATACCTTCAACATCTATTTGAAACCTATTTTTAAAAAAAATGACGAGATTTGAAAGGGTTTTACAAGGAGCATGAAGAAAGAGCAAACAGAGAGAGTGAGAGATCAGGAAATAAGATTAGATGGATATTCTCTTGGAGTTTATCATGATGACAAAGTAGATTTCCAGATTACCAAACACAACATCAAGGCCTTTTTGGTACATGAGATTAATTTTGGTCCTTTACAATTTACTTTTTAACTTTCACTCTTCCATTTATCAGTTTCTATTATATTCAAAATATGACTCCAAAATTTGCTAATATACCTGCATGATTTGTTGGTTGCTGGAATCAGTGGCGCAGATGAGGCGTGAAATGGGCCAAGCAGAGCTTATATTAACCATCCTGAGTTGTTTGGTGAAGTTAGAGAAGAGATTGAATTGTTGTTGGAAGAAGTAGACTAGTTGAAGAATCAGAATTCCAAATCTTCCATATTTGCAAGCAGTTGTGAAGGAATCATTGAGAATGCATCCACCAGCTCCTGTGATAGTCAGGAATGCTATGAAAATTGCAATATCAGAGGCTTTGATATACCTGAAAAAATGACCGACAGCTATCAATGTATGTGCTAATGAGGGATCTGATTTGTGGGAGACACCCAACGAGTTCAACCTGAGAGGTTCTTAGTTTTGCCCAAAGAACAAGATAATAACCAAGATGGTGAAACAAAGAAACAACTTCTCAATTTTCTTTCTCTTGAAGGAGGAAGGAGAAGCTGCCCGGGTTCACTCTTATCATTTGCCTTGATGAATACTGCAATTGCTGTAAGGGTCAAAGCTTTGATTTGAAGTAGATGGACATGACGCTAAGCTTAAATTGGAATCTGGAACAGGCATGTCATTGAGCTTGCCTCAGCAGCTTCTTTGTCGTCTGTGTTCACTTCAATCATTTGCTTAAATGTATATTGAAGAAAATAGCATTGTTTACTGCTTCATAGCAAATTAATAAAGGAAATAAAGAATTAATCTGTAAATTAAGGTCTTAGGTTTCTTGCACTCTCTACTGTTGTATAAGTATTTCTGCCTAACAACTTTTGTATTGAAATTTGTTCTTATATCGATTCTTACGTTTTTTCTAGTAAATTTGGATAAAAATAAAATTAAACTCACCACCCATCGTCTACCACCTCACGTTTCATGAATTTTCAGCAATCTGCATATGGGACAGCGATAACCTTGATTCTCTCCAAAGAGTATTTTATCTCCATATATAAACTGACTTTGGCCGAAATGAGAAGTCGACAAAATGCGTTTTGTAAGATCCACCAAAGCTGAGAACAAGAGAAAATAACAGAGAGAAAAAAGAAGTGCAACAGAGAAAACACTAGGGAGAATTTTTAGGTCTTAGTATTTTTGTTTTTCATTGAATTATGAGCTTAAAGCTCACTTGCTCATATACATCTGTGTTGCGTAATTTCAGCCGAGAATCATGGAATCCATTAACTAACACTCAACTTAATGCTGACGTGGATCAACTACTTTAACTAACTTAACTATACTTTTCAGTGCTCATCACATCAACTTACACACACCTGACACTTCTCAGCTACCCATTAATTCTCTGACTTGGCTTGACATAACTCCAACATGTTTTGAAGAATTCCATGGCTACAGAAACTAACTTAATTATGTTCTGTTTTTTAATGGAAAGCTAGATTTTATCAAACAATTACTAGAAGATCGAACAAACTTAGTTAGAGTATGTGGTTTATATTGTCTCTGATCATGACTTTGGTTATAGGAAAGACTCTGTATTAAAGTAGTTGAGATACAGTTTCTCTAATTAATTGATCAATGTTTCAAAATTTTGAAGATCTGTTCATGTAATTAATTAATCAATTCGAGGCAAAAGATAACTAAAGCAAAAGGGTGCTAACACATAGCATTGTATTCCATATTCAATATATCCCCGAATTAAATGTGGAATTTAAGCTATGTAATTTATTAATTTAATTACAGAAACAGTTTCCCAATTACTCTATTACACAGTCTTACTAATAATCTAAGTGATGTTCAATGAAAAAATAACCACATAATCTAACAGATTTTATTGGATCTTTTTGTTAAAGTAATTTTTTTGTTTGTTAAAATGTAGCTTTCCTTTGGTAATTAACATAACAGAAGAAAGTTTTTTAGCTATAAATACGAGCTAATCAAGAGAAGCTCTGCAAATTAATTAAAAAAGTCCAATCCTCTTGCAATAATTGCCACCATTAGCGTAGGCATGCAATGCTACTTCATAATCTCCTTATTCATCTTCATTATCTGCACCTTTCTTCCTCAAAAAGCTCACCAGCTCATCAAGCACCACCCACTTGCGCCTCCCTGCTACTCCTCTCATTGGTCATCTCCATCTCATGAGCCGAACATTCCGCAAATCCCTCACTGAAATCGGCACTAAATATGGTCCTCTTCTCTACCTTCGCTTTGGCTTTACACACTGTATTGTTGTTTCATCAGCTTCCGTGGCCATGGAAATATTCAAAACACATGATGTCAACTTCTCTTATCGCTCTCCATCTCCTTACGGGGATAGTATATTCCTGGGAAATCTTGGGATTTTCACTGGAGCATATGGAGATTACTGGAGATTAATGATGACACAACGAGTTAGTGTTATAAAATAAGGTTAACACTCGGCTACATTTTCAGAACTGATAATAAGTTTCAATCACAGAAACTTAAACCTTAAAATCTGAATAATTAATTGATTATTCTATATCTTCAGAAGAAACAAATAATATGTTTATATATGGTGGTTACAGCTTAAACTCTAATTAAACAAGGAAATAAAATCCTACTTAAACACGAAAATTAATTAAAACAAGGAATCCAACTATTGACTAATTATAAAATAAGAAAGTAAAATTTAACTAAATTAAAACTTTCTGAATCAATTAAACTCCTAAATAAATTAGAAAACTATTTGAATTCCTAATATGAAACCTAAATATATAAGAGAATCGAATAAAGAAAGAGAAACAAAATTAAATCCTAATTTAATGTTATTTTCCTTACATCAAATGAAGAAACTTTGTATTACTGATCTACTTTGAGCGCAACACCTTGAAAGGACACGTAATGTTAGACGCGAATAGATTATTCGACTCTTACACAAAATATTTAAGAAAGCTGGTAAAAATGAGGTTGTGGCCGTGGGTAGTGAAGTAGGGAAGCTCGCAAGTAGTATTTTAATGAAGATGGTGACAGGCGCAGGATTTTCAGAGGAAAAGAGTGAGACTTATGATGAAAGAGATGGAGGAGGAGGTTACCAACAAAAAAAAAAATATCATACATCTTCATTTTTATTAATTTCTTTGAATATTTGTAAACTAGAATTAAAGTTGAGATAATTGTATTTTATTTGCATATTTGTATTTCTAATGGAGATGTAATTGTTAATGTTAATTCTTAATCCTTAAGTTTTGTATTTGTAATTTATAATTATAAGTAATAAAAAATGTTGAAATTCAATTAATATTTCAATGTCTCATTATTTTATTATATTTTATAGTGATTATATATTTTTTTTTAATTAATACAAATACAAAATGTCGTTAAATATAACATATAAAAATATTTTATAATAATTATTAATAATAAATCAAAATTACCACAATTTATGAATATTAAATATTAAAAAAAATTTGTAGGCCGGTCCACAAAGCACGTGGGCCGGTCCATGTGCTAGGCTTACGACATGGCCTGCAGGCCTTAGCACGACACGATAGACCTTGAATTTTTAGGCATGACACGTCCCACTACCGACTCTATTAATGTATTAGAATTATGACAAAGTGAGGCACCCAATTAAGGTGTAAGTAAGAGTTTCCATAAAAAGGAAGCTTGTTTCTAATGTAAAATAACATTTGCTCTATATAAAACTAATGTTGTTTGAACATCATAAACTCCAACAGCTAACAAAGGCAGGAGGATTTTTCTTATATTTTAAATATCAGGGGGACTTTTTTTAGTTGATCAAATCTTATGCGGTCAAGATCAAAACCTCTAAAAGAAATATAAAATAAAAACCTAGTGACGATGTGCAAAGGCAAGGGTGGGTCGGGTGGTTAGACATAGGAACTAGGAAGGATGAGGGCAATTAGGTCATTCACGTCAGTTCTCTTATAAAAGATAATAATACAATGCATACTGAATATATATACATGATTAGTATGTACATGCTCATATAATACATTTTTCATCTAACATTATCCCATAAAATCGCAATGTAGATTTATGCATTTACATATTTTTAAAGTCACCATGTATAGAAACTTCAACAAAAGCTAATCAAGTAATTAGCTCCATTGCAGGTGAAGGTAGTAGTCAGATCATCGTAGGCATAACTATAAGCCATTGGACAAGATTCCTTGAATATTTTGGAGAATTGGGTTGGTTTGCATGTATTAGGGTCTCCAAAAGCATCAGTGCAACAAAATTCAGGCTTGTTGAATGCCATGCATGCACTTTTACATCCTACCACTTGCCTTTCTCTACCTGTTGTAGCTCGTTGGGGCACTTTTGATTCAAGTCCGACACACACGTAATAGCCCTGCATTTATCACCTGTACCACCGGAGGGATTATAGAAATCGGCAAATTTAGCCATCAACAAGATTAACATCATAAAAATCCATTGGGATGTTGAGTGTAAACTCAGCTAGTGATACTAGAGGCGCACCTCCTGCCCCTACACAGTTTAGACCACCACCACTGTCACCAGTGATGCACTTTCCCTACCCGACGGATAAAATGTGTAGCTAGTCCATGCCCAAAGTCGGCCAGCCACCCAGTTAGAGCATTGATGTGCACGATTTGTCCTAGATTCAAAGTAAGTCCTCCATCAGCGAGTTGAGGTTTCCCTGCCCTGGTTAGAATCCCAGGCCATACTGTTTCCTTGCATTTGTTTTGCAATGTAAAAACTGCAGCATCTGTTCCTGGAAAATAATATCTCATAATTGGTATTATGCTTAGCTTAGCATGAAAAATAATAAAATAAAGTGAATAAAACTAGAAGAGGATCAATGTGATTCTTGGTACCTAAGGCAGAGATCAAAACCAAAAGAAGATTAAAATGCCAGAACGCCATGAGAGATATCAAAGTTTGAAAGGATTAAGTAAATTGAGGTAACTTAATTGGATCAATTGTACGAACCAGAGAAAGAATCAAAGATACATATACATGAAAATATCATAGACCAAAATACCAAATATGGTAGAAAAGTTAGAGAAAAAAGTGGACTGGATATTTATTGTGACCCTTGTGTTATATAAATAGTATAAATAAGATATTTACTTTGCTTAACTGTTAATTGATTTAAGTTATGGTATAAAACTATTGACATGTGGATGACTGTACATGCCATATTTAGAAGATTTATATTTGATAGTGTCCAAGTATGGTAGCTTAGGTAGAATTATATTATTGCCTTGTGTGTATTGATTTACATTTATTCCTTTTATTTTATTTCCTTACATGTTACATTTACAATTTTATAAATTGTAACTCTTGTACATGATATACAATATACAAAAATTAATCTTCTCTCTTTCTTTCTTACTTATATTCTCTCGGCATACTCAGCAACTAAAGTTGCTTCTTTTGCCTCTCTTCTTCTTGCACTATATGGTAACTCAGTGGCTTCTTTGTGCTACTCCAATATCAAATTCTTACATGGTATCAGAGCAGGTTGCCCTGCCAATCACTCTCCTTGTTCGTACCAATAATCCAACTCTTGTCCCATACCTTTTTTTTTCCTACAAAACAAATTCTAGGATTAGTCCTTCAAAACCAAATGGATCCAAACCAAAAACCTAGGCAAATCCAATTAGGCCTAGCACACCAAATACTGGCTCAGATTCAACAAATAACCAGACTAATCCAAGCCCAAATCAAGACAACCAAGCCAACCCAAACACACAAATAGGCCCAAATATACAGCCCAACCAAGACAACCAAACCAGGCCCAACCCAAACACTTTTCTAGGCCTAAACACCTTGCCTTTTGGGTTTTCGGGTCAACCGTCCCAAATCCATTTCCCTACCAATTCCAGATCGTGCAGCCCCAACCTCGTTGGTCGGAGCCTGGCGATCCTCTCTATTTCTCCTCGTCTGATGGACCAGAACTTGTTCTAGTTAAACATGTTCTCACCAGCATAGAGAACTACACGACATGGGCTCGTGACTTCTGGTGAGCATTCATCGCCAAAGACAAAGAGAGGTTTATAGATGGCATCATCACACCGTCGGAAGAATCTCATCTCCTCAAACATTGGACCAGATGTAACATGTTGGTCTGTTCATGGATCGGCAACTCCCTGACCCAGGAGGTTGCCGCTGGTTTACCTCTAACAGAAATCGCTGAGGAACTCTGGCCATTCATCAAGGAGATGTATGGCTAGTTGGATCTGGCCAAAATCTTCACTATATAGCAAGGTCTCGCTGATGTCAAGTAGCATAATCAAACCGTGATATTATATTACAATAGACTCTTGACCTTGTGGAATGAGATTGACGTTGTCATAGATCCTCTTCGTGGACCACTAGAAACACAGCAAAATTTCCAATAGATCAAGAAC
The DNA here is from genome assembly GCF_008641045.1 of Pistacia vera. Classification (NCBI taxonomy): domain Eukaryota; kingdom Viridiplantae; phylum Streptophyta; class Magnoliopsida; order Sapindales; family Anacardiaceae; genus Pistacia; species Pistacia vera. The sequence goes on from NW_022196628.1 coordinate 136,641, forward strand.
AAGATCGTCTAATCCATTTTCTTCTTGGATTAAACGATAATTTCCTGGCTTTTCGCACCCAAATGTTGGCTACCACATCATCGATGTCACTCTACCGTGTGTATCAACTGGCTGTCCAAGACGTGAGTCAATGCCTGGTCTCCATGGAATCACCACAGTTGGGTGATTCCATGGCCTTTGCCGTAGACAGAGAAACCAAAGGGGAGAGGTTGCGACTAGGTTTTCAAAATGAGAAGGAAAAGGGTAATCTTTTATACAAGGGAATGAATGGCCAAGATCAGCTCCAACAATCTGACGGCCCACAAGAAGTCAACCAAGTCAATGGATTCAACAGTCAACCTAGTCAATTTTTGGGCAATTCATCTAACGACTCATTTTTCATCAACTCTCAAAATGGATCAAATGGTTCAGGACTGTCCTGATCGGGTAAAAAATTGTATTGTGACTACTGCAAAAGGTGGAACCACAATCAGGACAGATGCTGGAAATTACATGGTTACCCTAAGGACAAAATTGGCAATCAACCGCAAATAGTGTGAATGTCAAACTTACTGACAACATAACTCTTAGAAATATCCTTTTTGTCCCTACTTTTTATTTTAACCTTATATCTGTATCCAAATTTTGCACTGACAATGATTGGACATTACAATTCCATCCCGATGTGTGTACCTTTCAGGACCCTTTGACTGGCAAACTGACAGGCTTGGGTAAGGCACACCATGGTTTCTACTATTGGGAGCCTTTTTTCCTTTTTCCTAGAAATAAAAACTATTATTGTAATGCCAATTTTAATAATAAATCTCTAATTTTTCATCAAAGAATGGGTTACAATGCATCTATACCTTACTCTAATTGTCCAATTTGTCCCATTGCTAAACAACCAAGAACAAGTTTTCCCATTAGCACATCCTCCACTAAACACCCTTTTGCCCTAATCCATCTTGATATCTGGGGGCCATACTCAGTTCCCAATCATGATGGATCCAGGTATTTCATTACAGTAGTGGATGATTTTACACGAGGTACCTGGATATTCTTGATGCAATCCAAAGCCCAAATTTTTTCTCACATCATTAACTTTCTCTCCATGGTCCAAATACAATTCAAAACACAGGTTCAAAGGGTTAGGACTGCTTTAGAATTTTTTAACCAATGGTGCTCTTATTCCTTTCCCACGAGATTCTCTATGAGAGTTCTTGTACCTATACCCCTCAACAAAATGGGATTGTTGAATGAACACACTGTCACCTATTAGTAGTAGCCCGAGCCCTCAAACACCAAGCCCATATCCCTGCCACCTTTAGGGGTGAATGTGTGACTACTGCCACCCATCTCATTAATCGCATGCCTTTACGGGTTACTAGAGGTAAAACTCCTTTTGAATTACTTTTTGACAAGATACTTGATAACGCTCACTTACGAGTTTTTGGTTGTTTATGTTACTCTACCATAGTGGGTTCCCGTGACAAGTTTGCTCCTCGTGCCAAGAAATGTATTTTCATGGGGTATCCTATGCTCTAGAAAGGGTATCACTTTTATGATCCTCAACTTAACAAATTCTTTGTTAGTAGAGATGTCTTCCACAGGGAATTTTCCTTTCTTAGAAAATGCCACTCCATCCCCTCCATCAGCACTTGCCTCATTAGATCATCAACCAAATACTCCCATCATTGTGGTTCTTGTTCCGCTTACTCAGCCAGACTCCTGATTTGCATCCTGACTCCACAGTTTTCGATACACATCCAGGATCCCTCCATACCATAGATTCATCCTCTCTGAGTCCCGTTTAGGATACTCTTCCACCTATAGATATGGATATTCCTACTCCTTCACCAGCTTATGTTCCTTTACGCTGGTCTTCCAGAGTTACCCGAGCACCTGTCTGGATGGCTGATTACATCTGCTCCACTGTGGAAGGTACTATTTATCCCATATCTAAATATGTTAGCTTTGACAGATTATCTCTTGGACACAGGTTTTGTATGAGCAATATTTCAGCTGATCGGGAACCAGTCACATTTTCTGATGCCATTCAGCATGATTGTTAACGTTAGGTCATGGAGGCAGAAATAAATGCTCTAGTCAGCAACCACACATGGGACCTCGTTTCTTGCCCTTCTCATAGGAAACCTATTGGTTATAAGTGGGTCTACAAAATCAAATACCGTGCTGATGGTTCCATCGAACGACATAAAACTCGCCTTGTTCCAAAGGCTTCACTCAACGAGAAGGATTTGAATCACAAAACCTTTTCACCTATAGCCAAACATGTCATTGTCCGTACATTCCTTTCTATTGCTTCTCACCATGATTGGCCACTCCATCAAATGGACGTCCATAATGCTTTCCTCCATGGGGATCTTAATTATATGGATATTCCTCCTGAACTTTGCAATCAGGGGGAGAATCTTGTATGTAGATTACGAAAATCTTTATATGGGCTAAAGCAAGCATCATGACAGTGGAATGGAAAGTTTATAGAAGCTCTCACAACCATTGGATTCACCCAATCCAAGCATGATTATGCTCTATTCTCTAGACAAAAGGGTGAGTCTTTCCTTAGTATCATAGTTTATGTTGATGACATTCTTATTACAGGAAACGATGAGAAAGCAATCACAGACATCAGCCAAATGTTAAGTTGACCACACGAGAATATGATGAGAAAAGCCAAAATCCTAAGATTGATCCATCATTAGAAGATAGCTCCAGTTATCAACGGCTTGTCGAAAGGCTCATTTATCTCACAATGACTAGACCAGACATCAACTATGTAGTTCAAATCCTGAGCCAATTCATGCATGCCCTAAAGCAATCCCACATGGATGTAGCAGTGAAGGTACTAAAATATTTGAAGGGTTGTCCATGGCTGGGACTTCTTTTACCAAGGAAAAGGGACCTCAACATCACTGCATACTGCGACTCAGATTGGGGTTCATGTCCAATGACAAGAAGCTCCCTCACTGGTTTCTGTGTTAAATTTGGCGCATCACTTATTTCATGGAAAACAAAGAAACAATCCACCGTATCACTCTCATCAGCAGAGACAGAATATAGAGCCATGGCCAAAACCGCATGTGAGGTCACATGGATTCTTGGACTATTAAAGGATTTGAATCTACAAGTGGAAACACCAATTAAATTATATTGTGACAACAAATTAAGCAGCCAATCCAGTCTTCCATGAAAGAACAAAGCATATAGAGATTGGTTGCCACTTTGTCAGAGACAAGATACAGGAAGGTATAATTAAAATAGAGCACATCCGAACCACAAATCAGCTGGCAGACATATTCACAAAACCATTATGTCAGAGGCAACATTTTCGCATTTATTGAGCAAGCTTGGAGTTTATGAGATTTATAAACCATGAGCTTGAGGGGGAGTGTTGACATGCGAATGACTGTACGCGCCATAGTTAGAAGATTTATAATATTTGATAGTGTCCAAGTATGGTAGCTTAGGTAGAATTATATTATTGCATTGTGTGTGTTAATTTACATTTATTCTTTTTATTTTATTTCTTTACATGTTACATTTACAATTTTATAAATTGTAACTCTTGTACATGAAATGCAACATACAAAAATTAATCTTCTCTCTTTCTTTCTTGCTTATTTTCTCTTGGCATACTCAACAACTAAAGTTGCTTCTTTTGCCTCTCTTCTTCTTGCACTCTGTGGTAACTCAGTTGCTTCTCCGTGCTACTCCAATGTCAAATTCTTACAAAAATATTGAAGGATTAAGGACAGATATATCTAATTAGATAACTAACGGGATGCGTGCAAGGGTCTAGCTAAAACTGATGTATATTACAACCAATATTTGCTTGGGATCGCATTAAATTTTAGTGCCAGTTAGGATTTTAGCTAAAACTAACTATGAATGAAGTTACAGTGATGACTGATGAATGCAGGCATGGAAAGAAAGATTATTCTTGTCTCGGTGAATTTTTTATTTCTTTGGTGGTAATTTATGCCACAATTGGAATAAAAAATTGTGCTTCATGTCTCACAAATATTCTCAAGCACAAGTTGGTGGCTTCGTGCTCTTCTAAATCCCTCCCGTAAATGTTGACGTGAAATGACTTCCCTTCACTATAAATATGGGTGCCATTTGCTAGGGAACACAAACTATTCATCAAAGCTCTCAGGTCATTTGAGAAACCATTTTGAGAGAGTTAAGTGAGTGAGTTTTTGACTGTGAGAGAAAATTGGATGTATTTGAGATTTTGAGTTGGAAAGTTTTCCAATACTTTATTTTGTCTGTAAAAATTCTTCTATTATCTTTGCTCTTGGACGTAGGCTAAAAAGCTGAATCACATAAATTGTTGTGTTCTTTATGTGTTAATATTTTTCTCTATTTGTCTTGCCGTTAATTATTATATGTGGGATTGAGTTTATCATAACAGGTCTAAAAGAAAAAGATTGCAATCAAGAATTCAAGATGGTGAACTATAGAAACAACTTTTCAATTGTGCTTCTTTCGGAGAAGTGAGAATAAGTTTTTTAATTCAGTGCTATCAACTTGAGAAATATTATACATACAACATGATAACGAAAAATGATTGGATGAAAGTTTATTTTTAATTAAAAATTGATCAACATCTTTTGACACATCGTGTTGTATAAAATTATTGTATGTGTAATATTATGCTATCAACTTATCATTAACCTTAGTTCTAAATACTGTAAACATTGCATTGGTTTGGTATTAACTCTAAACTCCTTATCATTAGCTTTTTTTCGGTAAGTTTGACGGAATTAGAGTGAATGACCTTACTGCCCTTATTAACACATGCCCAGCAGCCAGCACCTTGCCTGCCTGACAGTCCCACTCCCACCATCCTTGCGCAGACAGCAGCCTGTACTATTAAAGCCAGAGGTCCAACAGTCCCATGTTCTCCCTCGCACAAAATCACCATGGCTAAAAGTTCTCCCTCCATTACCCATCAACATAAACACAATCAACTAAAACAAAATAATCCAAATGAGTACATACGTGATCAACTCTGTCACCGAAGCTGAGATTAGCAAACAGGTACACATGCACAACGAGCAAATGGATGAAGAAAAGGGAGAGTGAAAGAAGAAGAATCATTACAGAAACAAGAAAAGGAAAGGGAACAATTTGGGTCTTCAATCCCGGTCAATACGGTTTTTCCCGTTTTCGCAATGGCTTCTTCTCTCTTGTTTCGCCTCATTTACTTCTTGAACATCAAAAGAGAAGAAATCCCCACCGCGATAACCCTTGTTGGCTTTAATCTTTATGGCCATCACTCTGTTCATGGCGAACAAGAACAAGAAATAAATCAGATAAATAACTCAAGCCACCAACAATTCTACTTCAAGTTTCAACCATCTCCTCTTCCCCTCAATAAGCAGCAAAGTACGATCAACTAAAACAAATAATGGTACGTAGTACAGCATGGGAATGCGCGGTGCCCTGCTACGAATCTCTTTGCGGCTGCGTATGTCATAGCAGGTATTTATGTTACTATGTTTACTATTGGAAAGTTATATTTTAACAAACAATTAATTGTAACACGAGAAAAAAAAAAAAAAAAACCATTAGTTAAAGGATAATGTTCATATTTTCTCTGATCATTTAGTTTATAAGTGTTGATGCGTGATTTCGGACACCAACCAACCGACACGTGGACAACGTTATTGATCAAGAAGTACACGTGATTTTGATAAAAAGGAAATAAATGCAATGAAGCTTTTAAAGTGGTTCGGATGCTAAGGTAGCAAATCCTAATTCCTACTTTTATTAATATGGTGGGTCAGGTCGCTAAAGCGGACTGACTTACAAATGATTGAAAAGTAAAATACAGAGCCTTTTTGAGAGAGAGAGATTCAATGTCAAAATGATCGAATCCCCTTAATGAAGGGGTCGTCTTCTTCTTATACCAAGCTGAATGCGTGTAATCATCATTAAATCCTTGGGTTGGTGTGAATGTCAGAACATAATCAGGCTTTACGTCCCATTACCCACTTCCCAAGCTGATTTTACGCGATTTGGAGTAGGTAAGCGGACACGTGGGAGCTCCATGGTGCATGGCAGGCCTGACATGCGCTTACCATTCTGACAGGAGCAGGCCACGTCTCGTCACGTGACTCCACGTCAACTCTTTATTTCCCGGGCATAACAGAAGTCCCATAGTTTTTAAGGTTTGAGGATCGAACCTTGGAAACTAAGTCATGCCGCGATTGGAGATTTTGATCGTTTTCGACCTGAATGGAAGAAGCTCGGTACAGAACCTTTTGCGAGCATGACCTCGCGCAATTCTTGCCCAAATGGCCTGATAACCATCATTCTAGCGACCTGGATTCGTCGGACACTCTTTTCTATGCCTTGGAGATTCAATGAACCTGCATCCACGCTGTCGGACACTCTGCTCGCACTGTAATGTGTCAGGCGCATTAAATGCGTGGTGTGCTGACTCGACGTCGTATTGACAGCCTTTAACGGCACGACGCATTTGAAACGTCAGCCCTTATTACGGCATTTAATGCGACGTGAGGCGCATTAAATGCGGGGAGGAGAGAGAAGGCTGTCGCTTCGGTTCTGAGAGGTTGCAACCGTCGGTTCATTGCCCATATAAGAACTCGCATTTTTTCAGATGAAGCCACTAAAACTCCTTCTGCTTCGCGTGATAAGCCTTTGCAAACCAGAGGTTATTCTTTTCCGATTGGCGCTTCTCAGACGTTCGAAACAAGATTCGGCCTTAGTTACGCATCCCAGAAGGTAAGATCCTATTTCTCCCCCCTTTTTTGTTTGTTTGTTTGGTTGGTGGGCAACGGCGTTGAGTCCTCTGGTGTCCCACCAGTGACGCGCCATTGTTGCCGGACTCGAGCCGTGGGTGGTGGCTCGGGTTACTGTTAGGGTTTAAGGATTTTGTCCCATGCCGTCACACGGGACAAAATATGGAGACTAAAATGACCGTGTCTGTCGGTGTTGCAGACTTTGGAATGGAAACGTCAACATCCAGACCCGAGGAAGGAACCAGCTCGTCCACGCGGGAAGTTTCCGCGGACGCGTCCCTTGACGTCTTCTCGGTTCTCACCCGAGAAGAGTTTAATAGGATTAAAAGACAGTATAACGTCCGAGCAGAGGTGTTCCTCGACCACACCCGGTCGTCGCGACATCCTACTGAGGGCCTTGCTGCGATCTCCGAAGAGATCTTCAAGGGTGGAGGGATGATTCCCTTCCATCCTTTCATCAGGTTAGTCCTGGATCACTTCGGGATCGCACCGATGCAGCTCACACCGAACGCGTATGTCATCGCCGTCGCGATGTACATCGCGTGCTGCGAAAGCGGCTTGGGCGAGCCAACGGCGGTGGAGCTCGGCGTCGCCTATTATCTCAAAAAAAGTAGGGACAAGGATTCGTATTACTTGTCAAGGCGACCTACCATTGCCGAGGGGATACATAGCTATCCCAGCAACGCGGGAGCCTACGAGACCAAATTCTTCTTTTTCTGCTATGACGGCTACTGCCACTTTCAAATGCCAAGTAGGTTCTTCCTCGTTAGGTATATTATCTGTTCGCATGCTTTATGATAACGACCTGTTTCTTCTTTTGCAGTTAATAGAATGACCAGCCAAGACTTGCTCGACGACCCGGACAGGCTTGTATCCTTTGGAGTGCTTCCCGAGGAAAGCTGGGACGTGAGGAAGCTCGTGACTACCGCGAACTTGTAGAAGTACGGTTTTATCAATAGCGACGCGTCTTTAGAGCCCCTAGAAGGTAAGTTACATTGGTTTCCTTTCTGGTCGCTGAGTAGCTTGGTTTACTAACGCACTTGCATGCAGAAACTATGCCTTCGAAGGAGTCTGGGCAGTCTCGCCGAGCACCGTTTGTCTTCCCTCGATCGAGGAGTGAGAGAGCGGCCGAAGCTGCTTGTCCTTCTCCGGCTCAACCGGCGCGAACCATCGCGCCTTCGCAGCCCCCACCGGTGCAAGAAGCGACCAAGGCAAGACAGGTCGCTCAGGCACCACCGGTTTGCCCAAGGCGGAGGGCTCCGACCTAAAGGTCGAAGAAGAGGAAACAGGTTCAGGTCGACGAATCTGAGACCGAATCTGAGGAAGAGCCCTTGAGGTTGCGAGCAGGCTCAAGGAGGTCGGGCAAGGAACCTGTGGGTGAGGCGACCACTGCCGACAAGGCGAAGGACGTACCAGTGCTGGACTCACTGGGGAGCCTGCCCGACTACCTGCAACTGATAGTCTATTCTCTGCTTGAGTGTGGGCTCTCGGAGTCGTATGACGAGTTCGCTGACACAGGCGATGACCTGATGACCACGTCGTTCCAGCATCTAAGCAAGGTAAACGAGCTATTTTTAAAACTTCACTTAGTTCATTTCTAACCATTCCTTGCTCGCAGGCTTTGCTTGCGATGAGGATGTCTATGGAGAGGACTCGGCTGGGGGCCGCGAAGGAGTCCAGCAAGCTAGAGGAGGTCGAGAAGCTCAAGAAAAGCCTGGAGTCTGCCGAAGCTGAAAGAACAGAAGCATTCGAAGCGGCGAACAGGTACCTGATCCAAAAGGATACCGCTTTGCGAACTGTGGACTTCCAAAAGGCGGAGCTTGAGCGACGTGTAGAGGAAGTGAAGGAACTTCAAAGGACAACCGCCAGGCTCTCCAAGGAGGTCGGAGAGAAGGACCAGGTGATCCAGACGACCTCCATATGGGCTCAGAAGGCCGAACAGGAAAGGGAGGCCTCCGAACAGGAGAAGCGAGCTCTTGAGGCCGAACTCCAAGAGAGTCGGGAAAAGATCGCTTCACTGACTGAAGAAATTCGGGTTCAGTCAGAGGAGACGGAGGAAAATGCTGCCGACTGGGCGATCGGGGCTATTTATATGCTGCGACCGAAGAACCCAAGTCTGGACGTGTCCGTCCTCCCGTCGGGTTGGCAAGAGACCTTGCGGGTCTTGGCAGAGGAAGACGACGAAGCAGCAGCAGCAGCTGCCAGGGGGTCCGACCAGGCAGAGGGTTTGGGTCTTGCTTCCAGGGATCCCCCCGACCAGCCGTAGTGTAATAGGCCTTGACCCCATTGAAAGTGGATCAAATTTTTGCTTGTACATCAATGAAAATACATTTTGTTGCTAATAACAGTTTGCCTTTTCATACATAAGTTCAATTTACAATTCAGTTTTACATAGGCAATCTTTCATGCGAATTCTTACACGCGAACAGAACACATGCGAACTATTTCCAGCGAACAAAATTATGCTTTACAAGAAAAAGAAACAAAAACTGTTTGAGAGCTGAGTTCGGGATTACTGATAGTACGGCCGGAGGTGTTCGGCGTTCCAAGCTCGGGGTACTTTGGAACCGTTCAATCTTTTGAGATGGTAAGTCCTCGGTCTAATCACCTTGTCGACCTGGTACGGTCCCTCCCAGTTAGGCCCTAGTACCCCTGCACTCGGCTCTTTGGTCCCCAGGAGAACTTCCTTTAACACGAGGTCCCCGACCTGGAAGTCTCTTCGCTTGACCTTTGAATCGAAAAACCTCTTTGCTCGCTGCTGGTAGGCTGTTATCCTTAGCGAAGCCTTACTGCGATGCTCTTCAACGAGGTCCAAGCTTGCCCTCATAAGTGCTTCGTTTTCAACCTCATCGTACAAGTCCCTCCGAAGTGATCCAGTTCCCACCTCCACAGGAACCATCGCTTCGCAGCCATAGGCTAGCGAAAAAGGGGTCTCCGAGGTGGAAGTTCTTGGAGTTGTCCTGTACGCCCACAAGACTTCGGGGAGGTCGTCAGCCCAATTTCCCTTGGCCGCCCCGAGCTTTGCTTTTAGTGTTTGCTTGATGGTCTTGTTGACCGCTTCAACTTGGCCATTTGCTTGCGGTCTGGCGACTGAGGCAAATTTCTTATGGATGCCCAGCTCGTCGCAGAATTGTTTGAACTCCTCGTTATCGAATTGCTTTCCATTGTCCGAGATGAGGGTGTGAGGAATTCCGTAGTGGCACACTATGTTCTTGAAAACGAAGTCTTTTAGCTTTCTGGTCATGATCGTGGCCAGTGGTTCGGCTTCCACCCATTTCGTGAAATAATCTACCGCGACCACGGCATACTTGACCCCTCCCTTTCCAACTGGCATGGGACCGATAAGGTCGATCCCCCACATGGAAAATGGCTAGGGGCTAGACATTGTTATTAGCTCGTGTGAGGGGACTCGCGGAATATTCGTGAACCGCTGGCACTTGTCACATTTTTTGACAAAGCTGTGCGTATCTTCCTAGATCCGGGGCCAATAATATCCCTGACGAACTATCTTGTTCGCGAGAGATCGAGCAGCCGTGTGATTACCGCAGATTCCTTCGTGAATTTCCCTCATGATGTAGTCTGCTTCTTCACCGGTTACACATCGGAGGAGGGGGGCACTGAATTCTCTCCTGTACAGCTGGTCCCCGATGAGTGTGTAACGAGCATATCTTGCTCGCAGGACTCTTGCCTCGACCTTATCGTCTGGCAAAGTCCCATCCTTGAGGTACTGAGAGATGGGAGTCATCTAGGAATCCGGTTGAGTCATGTTAACGGCCTGTTCGGTTGAGCTGATAGTTGGAGCATCTACGAAACGAACAGGAATGTTGTCTGGAGCCTCTGAGTCCAACGACGAGGCTATCTTTGCTAGAGCGTTCACTATGGAATTGCTATCTCTGGGGATCTGAGTGATTTCAAAGTGCTTAAATGTCCCCAGAGCGGTCTTGGCCTCCTTTAGATAGCGGACCATGTTCTCTTCTTTAGCTTGGTACTCCCCTAAAATCTGGTTGACGACCAGCATGGAGTCGCTGCAAATGCTGATCGCGGTTGCACCCATTTCTTTGGCAAGTCGCAACCCGGCGAGCAGGGCTTCATACTCTGCCTCATTGTTGGTCGCCTTAAACCCGAACCGGAGAATACCATGAATTCGAGCCCCTTCAGGGCTTACAAGGAGAAGACCTGCACCGGCTCTTTTCCTGTTCGATGACCCGTCAACGTAGAGGTTCCAGGTTGACAGGTTCTGAATACTTTCTCGCACGATTTCGCTGGGCTGTTGCTCGCTATAGGAAAATTCTGAGATGAAGTCTGCAACAGCTTGCCCTTTAACGGTTGATCTGGGCTTGTACTTCAGGTCGAATTGGCTCAGTTCCATGGCCCATTTGAGCAGCTTACCTAAGGCTTCTGGTTTTTGGAGGACCTGCCTGAGGGGGTAATTAGTCATTACGTTAATTGTATGGGCATGGAAGTAAGGTTGCAGCTTTCTAGACGCGATCAGCAGAGCAAAGGCTAGTCGCTCCATTTCTGGATACCGCATCTCGGCATCCGATAAGCGCTTGCTTGCATAATAAACTGGCCACTGCGCCTTTTCCTCTTCCCACACTAAAGCTGCACTGATCGCGAACTGAGAGACAGACAGGTAGATGAGCAGGATTTCCTGTGAAAGAGGCTTAGAGAGGAGATGTGGTTTTCCCAGGTGTTCTTTTATACTTTGGAATGCTTGTTCGCATTCGGGAGTCCATTCGAATTTCTTGTTCGCCTTCAGAACATTGAAGAATGGTAAGCAACGGTCTGTTAGCCTTGATATGAAGCGAGTAAGCGCCGCTATCCGCCCATTCAGACTCCTGACCTGCTTCTTGCTGGTCGGGCTTTCCATATCGAGCAGGGCTTGGATCTTCTCGGGGTTTATTTCTATGCCCCGCTGATTAACCATATACCCTAGGAACTTTCCCGATGACACCCCGAACGAACATTTAAGAGGGTTCAACTTCATTCTGTAGAGTCGGAGAATGTCAAACATCTCAGCGAGATGCGCAATGTGTTCTGGGGTAACTCGGGATTTGACTAGCATATCGTCCATATAGACTTCCATTGTCTTCCCGATCTGGTCGGAGAATATACGGTTGACCAACCTCTGATAGGTCGCGCCCACATTCTTGAGACCGAAAGGCATAACTTTGTAACAGTATAGCCCCTGGTCCGTAATGAAGGACATATGCTCCTCATCCGGCCCATACATCGGGATTTGATTGTACCCCGAGTACGCATCCATAAAGCTCAACAGCTCGTGCCCTGAGGTGGCATCAACGAGCTGGTCGATCCTCGGTAGAGGGAAACTGTCTTTTGGGCAAGCCTTGTTGAGGTCGCTGAAGTCAACACAGGTCCGCCACTTGCCGTTCAGCTTCTTTACCAAGACCGGGTTAGCGACCCAAGTCGGGTAGAGTGCCTCTCGGATGGACCCATTTCGGAGGAGGTTTTCCACTTCCGATTTTAGCGCGGCGTACTACTCTGGATCCATCGCTCTTCTTTTCTGGCGAACCGGTCTGGCCTCACTGCTAATGTTCAATGAATGGAAAATAACGTCCAGGCTGATCCTGACCATATCTGCATGCGACCAGGCAAACACGTCAATGTTTTCCTTTAAGAAGTCTATCAGCTCGGAAGCGAGCTGAGGGTTGAGACAGCTCCCAATTTTTAATACTCGGCTTGGCTCTTTTGGATCAACCGAAACTTCGGTCAGATCCTCAACCGGGCCACTAGGAGGAATTTCCTGGATTCGCGGATCTATGTTATCCTCCGCTGGACCGGGCTGAGGTTCGATCCGACTGATCGCCATAGCCTGGCGAGGCACACATCGCGAAATGCCCTTTCCTTTGTCTGCCATCTGTACCGCTTTTATATGGCATTCGCAAGATACGCTTACTTCCCCTATCCCTGTTGGAGTGGGGAACTTCATCTTGAGGTGATAAATAGAAGTAACTGCCCTGAAGCTTCTCAACAGAGGTCGCCCCAAGATTCCATTAAAGGCCTATGGGCAGTCCACGACTAGGAATTCGGTAACCCTAGTCACCTCGTCATAGTCGCCGAGCGTGACTGGTAGCTGGATTGTTCCTCTTGGGATCAGGTGGTCCCCTGTAAAACCGTAGAGAGGTATCAAGGCGGGCTTGACGTCGGCCTCGTCTAAGTTCATTCTATCGAAAGCAGTCTTGAACAGGATGTTCACAGCACTTCCGTTGTCCACAAGCATTCTGCAGACATTATGACACCCTATCAGGGGCGTGATCACCAGGGCATCCTCGTGAGGATGGTGCAAGCGAGCTGCTTCCCTTTCACAGAAGGTGATCGGCTCCTCCTTTCGAGCCTTTTGCGGTGGCTGCGAAGTGTTCATTACTCTGATCGGGTCGTGATATGCCTCACGAGCATACCTTTCTTGTGCTTCTCGCGTGTTTCCCGCGAGGTGTGTGTTAGTAAACGGTCCCGTATACGCATTGGAAACGAAAAATATAATATAACAGGATCGTTTACATGAGCCAAGATCAAAGGTATGATTTTAACAATTTATATTAAATAAAATCTGCATAAATAATCAACATGAGTTAAGAGAAACAAACGCACGTTGAAGGCTCCTCCAAATTTGTCGACGAACGCTTTGCTACCGATCCAAGTGTAGGATCGACCCTGCGTAGTCCACACGAAGACAATCTTAAAAGAACCAAAGAGAGATTTGCTAGATCCTCTTTTGCTCAAGATTAAGAGAAAACAAAATCAATTGATTTGATTTTAGGCACTAGGTGTTACTACCGTGAGAACAAAAAGGGCTGCTGTGTGTTTTGGTTTTTACAAAAAAATCATTTTAAAATCACACACTTTTTCCTTTTATATTTAAAAACAATTTGCCCTAATCCCATACGGAACAGGCTTGGGCTCCAACCCACGCCCCATGTTGCCAAACCCTCCCAATTTGATATTTTAATTTCCATCATTATCTCATTAAAATCAATTAATATATATATTTAATATATATATTAATATATAATATATATATATATATATTATATATATATATATAATAATTAACATTTAACAATAATGAAATATATTTAAATATGTGTGAACACATATTTAAACGTAATCTCACTTATTTAATTTTTCTAACAAATTAAATAAAGGCTACGATCTCAGCAAATTTAATTGCACTGTGAAATTACCAAAATACCCTTTCGCCTTAAAGACGAAAACGCCCTTCTTTCTTCTTGCATCTTAAATTGTCTTCTGGTTGTGACCCTTAGGCTCCTCATCATATCGGCAGTGTATAGTATTGCGATTAACACCAATTAATCGTCTCACTAATACACAGACCAAGATTGGCCCCTAGCAAGGCATCATGGCCACTCGTAGATTCGGATTCAGCAAAGTAGCTACCTGTCAACGATATGGTTACCATGCAATTCGATCCTTTCATCATACGTTATCTCGACGAGACAAGGCATAGAAATAGTGTCAACCTTCGGTTACTCTCGATATTATTTATTCTTTCTGGACCAATGACCCGTATTATAAACTGGATAGAGCAACAACTCAATCCCACTTGGCCACAGTTTTAGTGTCATTGCCATATACTATTGCGCCGTGAGATAACTTTCTCCTGTACCCGGAGTGATAAATCCTCTGTCAATCCACCATAGTCTTGATACACCCTTGATGCAGCCTCACCACCGTATTGACAGCTCTGAAAAGATGCGTTGCTAGTGTCAAACCTACACCAATCGGTGCACAAGGCGCTCCGGTGATCTCAAGTCTAAGGATCACATGCACCACCATCGTATGGTTTTTCCATAGACACTGGGGTTACCTCCATATGGAATCCTCTGGTGGTCAGTCCAGGAACTTGCTGGGGTGTAATCGCCTACAACAAACACCCATGTTTTGCACCAGGTTGTCACCACACACCTTGACAAGTGGGATCGTCACTGCCTTTGATAGGGTCGTTCAACACTATGATAGCCTTACCGTATTTCTGTGCCCTTAGTTCAAATAATACTGGGGCTACGGACGTTTCTAGAATGGCCACCATATGTGCTCATAGGGTTCTCACTATCAAGATTTGAAACACTTGATACCCTCGCACGCTCTACCATTCTAAGACATTATCAATACATATTGCAATAATAATGATTTACGCGATATAGATAAAATGCCTTTTATTGATTAATGAACATTATTACAAAGAGTCAATTCTACAATAATTGATTGGCTCTAGGGCATCTACTCTAACACTCCCACTTGCACTATAGCCAATCATTGTATTAATACCAAATGATCTCAAGTGCCTGTCATGCTTCTGTTGCACAGGCTTTGTTAGTGGATCGGCGAGTGTCGTCAGTATGCACTTTACTATCTGCACGTCTTTCCTCTCAACTATCTCTGATGAGATGGAATCGTCTGAGTATATGTTGGGATTTCTGTGAAACCTTGGTTCCCTGGCTTGAGCAATTGCTCCATTGTTGTCACAATAGATGTCTATAGGATCAACAATCGTAGGAACCAACCAAGTTCAGTAAGAACTTTTTAATCCAGACTGCCTCCTTGGCCGCATCCGACAATGCAATATACTCAGCCTCCATTGTAGAATCTGCTCCAGTGCTTTGCTTGGAGCTCTTCCAGCTCACTGCACCGCCATTGAGACAAAACAAACCCTGATTGCGATCGATAACCATCTTTGTCCGTTTGGAAACTAGCATCATTGTATCCTCTTACAGTGGCTCACTTTCCCCTCCATAAACCAAACATTCTTTAGTCCTCTTCAGGTACTTAAGAATATTCTTGACAGCCATCCAGTGACGCTCACCTGGATTTGATATCTGCTATAGTGCTCAAGGCACATGAGACATCAATCGATACATAGCATGGCATACGATGGATCCTATTGCTGATGCATTTGGGATCCCTTCATCCTATCTCTCCCATCTTGTGTTTTAGGACACATGCCTTAGAGAGAAAACACCATGTGACATCGGAAGAAATCCTTTCTTGGATTCTTCCATACTAAATCGTTTCAGTACTTTGTCAATATAT
This sequence comes from Pistacia vera, assembly GCF_008641045.1. Taxonomy (NCBI): domain Eukaryota; kingdom Viridiplantae; phylum Streptophyta; class Magnoliopsida; order Sapindales; family Anacardiaceae; genus Pistacia; species Pistacia vera. Next base: position 152,480 of record NW_022196628.1, read on the forward strand.
GCACTCTGACTTAGGCCAGCAACCTACGCGATCTATCACGATAGATCTTTATACCAAGGATGTAGCCGCTTCCCCTAAGTCCTTCATGGAGAAGCACTTGGATAACCAAGTCTTTACCGACTGCAAGTTTGGTATATCATTCCTGTTAGAGTAGATGCCCTAGAGCCAATCAATTATTGTAGAATTGACTCTTTGTATAATGTTCATTAATCATAATAAAGGCATTTTATTCTATATCGCGTAAATCATTATTATTGCAATATGTATTGATATATGTCCTTAGAATGTAGAACCGTGACGAAGGTATCAAGTGTTTCAAATCGGATAGTGAGAACCCTATGAGCACATATGGTGGCCATTCTAGAAACGTCCGTAGCCCCATTATTATTCTGAAGTAAGGGCACAGATTACGGTAAGGCTATCATAGTGTTGAACGACCCTTCGAAGCAGTGACTAATCTCACTTGTCAAGGTTGTTTGGGACAACCTGGTGCAACACATGGGTGCTTATTGTAGGCGGATATACCGCAGCAAGTTCACTAGACTGACCCACCAGAGGATTCCATATGGATGGTAACCCCTGTGTCTATGAACAAATCCTCTAATGGGTGTTGCATGTGATCCTTAGACTTGAGATCACGGAGCGCCTTGTACACCGATTGGTACAATTTGACACACCTAACGCAGTTCTATTCAGAGCTGTCAGAGGTGGTGATTGGTTGTATTAAGGAGTGTATCAAGACTAGGTGGGGATTGACAATGATCATCACTCCCGGTACGGAGAAGTTATCTCACGCGCAATTCAGTATATGGCAATGACACTAAAACTGTGGCCACAGTGGGATTGAGTTGTTACTCTATCCAGATTATAATACGGTCATTGGTCCAAACTGAATATATAATATCGAGAGTAACCGAAGGTTGACCTATTTCTATCCTTCGTCTCGTCGAGAAACGTATGATGAAAGGATCGTATTGTACGGTAACCATATCGTTGACAGTAGCTACTTTGCTGAATCCAATCTACCGGTGGACATGATGCCTTGCTAGGGGCCAATCTTGGTCTGTGTATTAGTGAGACGATTAATTGGTTTTAATCGCGATACTATACACTACCGGTATGATGAGGAGCCTATGGGTCACAACATAGAAGATAATTTAAGAGCCAAGAAGAAAGAAGGGCGTTTTCGTCTTTTTGGGCGAAGGGGTATTTTGGTAATTTTCATAGTGTAATTAAATTTGCTGAGGTCGTAGCCTTTTTTTAATTTTGTTAAAAATTAAATAAGTGGAATTACTTTTGAATGTGTGTTTGCACAATTCAAATAAATTATCATTTTGTTAAATGTTAATATTATATTAATATATATTAATTGATTTTTTAATTGAAATAATGATGAATAATTAAAATATCTAATTTGGGAGTGTTTGGCAACATGGGGTGTTTGGGTTGGAGCCCAAGCCCATTCCATGTGGGAAATGGCAACTTGGTTTGCCTATAAAAAGAATAGTTTTTGTGTTTTTTTATTAATTATTCATATTTGCCTTTTGAAAGAAAAACACAGCACCTTTTACACTGACTCCCACGCCACTTTCACCTTTTTGATTGAAAAATCAAATCCTCATTTTCTTCTTGATTTCTTAAGGCCAAGGAGAGATCTAGCAAATCCCCCTTGTTTCTGTTGATTGTCTTCGTGTGGACCTCTACGGTTCGATCCTACACTTGGATCGGTAGCAAACACTTCAGAGACAACATTGGTGGAGCCTCCAAACGTGGGTAGAATCTAAACCTTTGTTTATTTTTCTGCAGATTCTTATAAAATATAAACTTAATTTTTCTATGCCCTGATTTTGGGTTCTAAGGAACGATCCATGGTTGTAATTTTTTGTTTTCCGCTGCGCAACCGGTCGTTTCCTAACAATTCCGATCAGAAGTATGTCATCGACATACACACACTAGGAATGCTACTGCACTCCCACTCACTTTCTGTGAAACACAGGGTCATCTTCGTTCTTAATAAAACCGAATTCTTTTACGGCTTCATCAAACGAATGTTCCAGCTCCTTGAAGCTTGCTTGAGTCCATAATGGATCTCTACAACTTGCATACCTTATTAGCTTGACTATCAAGAACGAAACCATCAGTTGTTTGTCATATACACATCCTCCTCAAGGTTTCCGTTCAGGAAAGCAGTTTTGACATCCATTTGCCAAATCTCATAGTCATGAATGCAATAATTGCAAGCATATCCGGATGGATTAATCATGACAACCGGCGAAAAGGTTTCTTCATAGTCAATGCCATGAATTTGTTTGAAACCTTTGGCAACCAGTCGTGCTTTATAAGTATGCACGTTGCCATCCATGTCGTCTTCTTCTTAAAGACCCATTTACACCCTATGGGTTTTACCCCTTCAGGTGGTTCCACCAGAGACCACACTTGGTTCTGGTACATGGAGTCCACTCAGTTTTTATGGCTTCAAGCCATTTAACGGAATCTGGATCCGATATAGCGTCTTCGTTTCTGGGTTCATCGTCTTGGTAGACCAGTACGTCACCATGTTGAGTCACAGATAACCGTATCTCTGGGCTCATGGCGTACTCTCCCAGATCTACGTAGCTCCTGTGCTACTGAGTAGTTCACTTGATCCATAAGTTGTGGAGTAACCTCCTCATGATGCTCAACCACTTCTTGTGGCACATCATCCCGTCCTTCGTCTGTATAACCTTGTGGTTCTAGAACTTCATCGAGTTCTACTTTTCTCCCACTAGTACTTCTTAGAAATATTCCTTTTCTAGGAAGACACCAGATCGGCAACAAAAATTTGCGCTCTTCTGGGTGGTAGAAATAGTATCCTTTGGTCTCCTTTGGATACCCCACAAATATACATTTACAGGATTTTAGCCCAGCTTGTTCGAAGTCAATTTCTTAACATAAGCTTCGCAACCCCAAATCCTTAGATAAGACAAGTTGGGCTTTCGCCCACTCCATAGCTCAATGGAGTCTTATCTACAGACTTTGACGCATACGGTTTCAAACGTGAGTCGCAGTCTCTAGGGCATAACCCCAGAACGATGCAGGTAAATCACTAAAACTCATCATGGCCCTACCAGTCAAGTAAGGTCCTATTCCTCCTTTCTGACACTCCATTGTGTTGGGGTGTATAAGGAGGGTGAGTTGTGATACTATCCCACATTCCTTCAGGTACTCTAAAACCCTGAGCTTAAGTATTCACCTCCTCGATCTGACCGAAGAGCTTTATACTTTTGCCCAACATATTCTATACTTCATTCCTGAATTCCTTGAATTATCAAAGGCTTCAGATTTATGTCTCACAAGGTAGACATAACCTAATCTACGTGAATCACAGTAAATGTGATGAAGTATGAATATCCACCTCTGGCTTCAACTGTTAGTGGACCACATACATCACTATGGATGATGCCTAACAGTTCAGTACCCTTTCACTTTGTCCTGTGAAAGGAGACTTGGTCATCTTGCCTAAAGGCATGACTCGCATACCTCAAATGACTGGAAGTCAAAAGGGCCCAAACTCCATCCCTTTGAAGTTTTGCAATGCGAAGTCTTATTAACATGACACAATCTACAATGCCAGAGATATGTTTGGTTTTGATCGCTATGTTTAGCTTTCTTGTTTCATATTAGAATATCTTATTGTTTAATCAAGAACATATAATCCATTATATAACCTTGCAATTCCAAATAGAATACCATTCAAACAAAAGGACAACCCATTAGATATCTCAAAATGATACCCCATATTATCCAAAGCGGATACTGAAATAAATTTCTAGAAATAGAAGGTACATGATAACAATTTGTATTCCAATAATAAGCCCTAGCTATAAACAATAGATCCCTACAGCCATGCAGCCACATGTGCTCCATTTCCAACTCGTAGGTCCACCTCTCCCTTGGCGAGCACTCTACTCTGCCTAGACCCTGCACACAGTACAAATGTGAGTACCATATCCTGTGTCAATGACCCAAGATGTTGAGGGAGAGAATTTATCTCAATCATAAAAATACCTGAAGTCGTAGCCTCTAACTTCTTCTTGCTTGTAGGAAAGCCTTACAGTGTTTCCTCCAGTGGCCAGGCTTGCCACAAAAAGAGCAGACTACCTTACCCTTCCCTATGCCACTCTCAGCCAAGAGCAACCTGTCCTTTGGGCTTGGGCTTGGTTTGGCCTTGGCCTTACCCTTGCCATAACCCTTTGGTTTACTGGCCCACCAGCAAAACAGGCTGTGCTTTTTCAAGTCCTGCTCTGCAATCCAACAGTTTCAGAAGCTCTGACAGGGTTTTCTCCATCGGGTTCATATTGAAATTCATTATGAACGGAGCATAAGAGTCAGGTAAGGATTGCGAATTAAATCCATTTGTAATTCTGCATCCAAGCCACATCCCAAAGTCTCTCAAGCCTCTCTATGTGCTCGATCATCTTGAGCACATGAACCAACTTGGGCTCCCTCAGTCACGACTCCCAAACAGTGCTTTCGACACCTTGTACCTCTCATGTCGAGCATTTGTTTCGTAAAGCTCTTGTAGATGTAGAATAATGGAAGAACCATCCATATTCTCATGCTGCTTTTGCAGCATAGGTGTCATCGATGCTAACATCAAGCATTGAACGCTATCAGCATCATCAAGGAACTTTTGATATTATCCTTAACTTCCTGAGTGGCATCAGGATCAGGCTCACCATGTATGGCTTTTCAAGGATATACAATTTCTTTTCTGACTTGAGTAAAATCCGAAGATTACGATACCAGTCTGAAATTGGATCCATCTAACCTGTTTTCTTTCTCGATTAGCGTCGTAGGTTCATAATGCTTATTTTGGTGAATCTACAATTACAGAAAAGATAAAGTTATATAAAGTTCATTGTTGTTTAATATGTCTTTTATTAAACGATGCTCCCACTATTTTACTCAAGCCAATAGCCCTCACTATTAACTCGGGAAAGCCCGTTGACTTTCCTAGTGACCGAGATCCCATCCTGCCCATTTCAAACCTTCGCTTTGGCGAACAAGCCAAAATGAGTTGATTAGGTTAGCCAACAAACTTAATCCCCACCAGTTGATAGCCCCCACTTCAACCTCAAATGTGAGAAGGCAACAGCCAATCCCACAATCCAATGGCTCCAACCTTTTTCCTCAAGTGTGATCTCAGTATCAGTAGAGTGGACACTACATTCACCACGTACACATAATATGTGTACTGCTCTACTATCCTATGACGCGTTTATCAACCTTCGCTTTGGCGAACAAGCAAAACCGTCATTTTAAGTCGACCCATCACCATTAAGAAAACTCCAATGTATTTTAACCTCCCACTGGTAAAGTGTACCCTTCGCTTTGGCGAACAAGGTTTCGACGAATAGTGGTTTGATTAAAACCATGGTGATGGAAGGCTTACGTGACTTATATAATTCATTGAGGGTTTTGTATTTAATGTCTCATCAGATTATTATCTTTGTTAGAATGCCATTGTTTGGCATTTTATCAAACATTCAACCTTAGCATGCATTCTAAACAAAAATTAACGTGCCGGTACATGGCCCAACTAAAACCGATTTCCTCGAGCCTAGAGGAATCGTGGGTCACCTAGGGGTCCTGTAAATAACATCTTGATTCTTCAAGTATGGTTGCTCGTCCTTTGCTTCGTCTTCAAGTACATTACAAAAACTATCGTTCTAATTTCAATAATAAATATACAAATTCTTTACATCAATAAATTTAGAAACCTCGATTTACATTCGAGGAATTAGATGAGAAGAGAAATACATCGAGAAGAGGAGAAAGGCAGGACACGCATGCCCTATTTAATAAATAATACAACCATACATACCCAAATATTTTAAAACATTCACCCTTAGGTCTAAGGCTCTGTACCAGGCACCATGCAATAACAAACATTACAAAGCATACATTCAAAAACATAAATTTCTGAAATTTGTGGGTTAATACAATTTACCCCCTGACAATTTGCAGTTTACAGTTTGGTCTAAATTTTTGAAACTTTACATTTACCCCCCTGCACACTTGGAAGTGCGCTCGCTGCAGCGATGAGTTAGATCGCCGCGGTGTGCATTGGTTTGGGTACACGCACGTCCGAAGGACGATCGCCGCGCGATGGTTTATATCCCGCGGCGAGCGCTGTTTTCATACACGCTCGTCCAAAGACAATTGCCGCGGCGATGAGTTATATCGCCGCGGCGACAACGATCGCTGCGGCGAGGGTTATATCACCGCGGCGAGCGTACACAAATCTGTAGCTCCGGATCTGTTCTAACACAACCAAAACACTCTAACCAGATTTTGCAATCATCAAACACATTGATCTCAACAAAATCCATCATGCATTAAACCAAACCATAGATCATCAACAAATTAAATTAATCGATTAATCAGTTTCTTAAAAACATATTTCAAGACAGATTTACACAGATTCAATATGGCAACATATTATCATCAAATACATGTTATCAACCAAACATAAATAATTGTAAAATTCAGTACCCTAGCTCTGATACCATGTTAGAACGTTCCCATATACGCAGCGGAAACGAAAAATATAATATACAGGATCGTTTACATGAGCCAAGATCAAAGGTATGATTTTAACAATTTATATAAATAAAATCTGCATAAATATTCAACATGAGTTAAACAAACGCACGTTGAAGGCTCCTCCAAATTTGTCGACGAACGCTTTGCTACCGTCCAAGTGTAGGATCGAACCTGCGTAGTCCACACGAAGACAATCTTAAAAGAACCAAAGAGAGATTTGCTAGATCCTCTTTGCTTCAAGATTAGAAGAAAACAAAATCAATTGATTTGATTTTAGGCACTAGGTGTTACTACCGTGGAGAAGCAAAAAGGGCTGTTGTGTGTTTTGGTTTTACACAAGAAAATCATTAATTAAAATCACCCACTTTTTCCTTTATTTTAAAAACAATTTGCCCAATCCCATACAATAGGCTTGGGCTCCAACCCAAACGCCCCATGTTGCCAAACACTCCCAATTTGATTTATTTTAATTTCCATCATTATCTCAATTAATCATTAATATATATATATATATATATTAACATTTAACAATAATGATAATATATTTAAATATTTGTGAACACATATTTAAACGTAATCTCACTTATTTAATTTTTCTAACAAATTAAATAAAGGCTACGATCTCAGCAAATTTAATTGCACTGTAAATTACCAAAATACCCTTTCGCCTTAAAACGAAAACGCCCTTCTTTCTTCTTGCATCTTAATTGTCTTCTATGTGTGTGACCCTATGGCTCCTCATCATATCGGCAGTGTATAGTATTGCGTTAACCACCATTAATCGTCTCACTAATACACAGACCAAGATTGCCCCTAGCAAGGCATCATGGCCACTCGATAGATTCGATTCAGCAAAATAGCTACCTGTCAACGATATGGTTACCATGCAATTCGTCCTTTCATCATACGTTATCTCGACGAGACGAAGGCATAGAAATAGTGTCAACCTTCGGTTACTCTCGATATTATTTATTCATTCTGGACCAATGACCCGTTTAAAACTGGATAGAGCAACAACTCAATCCCACTGTGGCCACAGTTTTAGTGTCATTGCCATTTACTGAATTGCGCCGTGAGATAACTTTCTCCCGTACCCGGAGTGATAAATCCTCTGTCATCCACCATATTCTTGATACACTCCTTGATGCAGCCAATCACCACCGTATTGACAGCTCTGAAGAACTGCGTTAGGCTAGTGTCAAACTACACCAATCGGTGCCAAGGTGCTCCGGTGATCTCAAGTCTAAGATCACATGCACCACCATTCGTTAGAGGATTTGTTCCATAGACACTGGGGTTACCATCCATGGAATCCTCTGGTGGGTCATCCAGTGAACTTGCTGTGTTGTAATCCCTACAACAAACACCCATGTGTTGCACCGGTTGTCACAAAACAACCTTGACAAGTGAGATCAGTCACTGCCTTTCGACAGGGTCATTCACACAATGATAGCCTTACCGTATTATCTGTGCCCTTAGTTCAGAATAATACTGGGGCTACAGACGTTTCTAGAATGGCCACCATATGTGCTCATAGGGTTCTCACTATCAAGATTTGAAACACTTGATACCCTCGTCACGACTCTACCATTCTAGGACTATATCAATACTATTGCATAATAATGATTTACGCATATAGAATAAATGCCTTTTATTGATTAATGAACATTATTACAAAGAGTCAATTCTACAATAATTGATTGGCTCTAGGGCATCTACTCTACAGTGTGGACCTCCAAAAATTATATAACGATACTGTACCCGCTGCGATCGCGACGTTTTTTTCTTTTGCTCCCATTGCGCCTCTTGGAGTCATCAATATACTCCTTGAAGTGCCCCTTTTTAATGAGCTCTTCGATTGCCTGCTTTAGGGCTCGGCATTCATCAGTGTGATGTCCGTTATCCCGATGGTAACGGCAATATTTTTTGCTGTTTCTGGCCGTAGCGGGAGTTTTCATTGGCTCTGGCTCACCGAGCAGGCTGGCCTCCTTGGATTTGTCAAGGATCGCAGATATGGACACGTTCAGCGGAGTGTATTGAGGTCCGTCCCTGTCGCGGCGAGGAACAGGAGCGTAGGACTTTTTGTGCTCGTAGCGGGGTTTCTTTCCTTTTCGCTGATCATCGATGTCTCTTTTGCGATCAGCTCTTCTACTCTCCCCCCGACCAGACATACCGCTCGAAGCGCCTTGATCGCGGCGGCGGAGTGCCGCCAACGAATTTTCTATCCGGAGATACTTTTCTACAAGATTGTAAAATCCAGTGAGAGAAACATCGTCCTCAGCCTGTAGTTCTTTCCACAGGTCGGTTTGCAGGCAAACTCCAGCCATTATGAGTGTTCGGATGGACTCTTCTGGAGCGTGAGCCACCTTGTTCAGTTCCCTGTGGAAACGGTCGATGTAGGACTGCAGGGATTCGTCTCTTTCTTGCCTTATGTTGCTGAGATAGCTCAAAGGCATCGAAAATTTCCGATTGGCTTGGAAATGCGTAAGAACGTCGTGCTCATCTAAGGCCACGAATTGATCGATCCCGCTGGGAGCGACCTTAACCACCGCTTGGCGTGAGAAGTGAGCGTCATGGCCAAACAGCGGCATTTAGCAAGGTCTGAAACCTGGTGGAGCTCCATCAGGTCGTTGAACTCGTACAAATGATCCTGCGGGTCATGGTTCCCGTCAAATGGTCGCATGTCGGGCATTCTGAACCCTGGTGGGAGTGGAGCAGCTAGCACTTCGGGAGAGAATGGGGATGCAGAGGCGACCTGAGCCTGTTCGCTTTGCTGCTCCCTTAACCTGTCCAGAGCTCGTTGTAGCTCCTCAATTTGCGGCAACGGGCCCAATTGAGGGTTGCTTTCACCCATGCGAGTCCGGCCTTCGCGATTACGGTTCAGGAAAGTCTGGAGGTCAGATTCCTCTTCGCCTCGATCGGCATTTCCGGCCGCACTCGACATACGCTGGCTAGTGGCGTGTGAAGGCGATGGGTTATGCGGGGCATTTTCACGACCCTCGCGGTGGTACGAACCGCCCCGCGAGGTGTGGGGGCCACCCGCATAACGATCGGGACCATTCTGTTGGCGGTGATATGAATCATCGCGCCTGGCATTTTTGCTTGGGTTCGCTTGCGACGTGGCATGGGACAGCTCAGGATTTATTTTTTCGTCGAGTCTCAGCTTTGCCGGCACCCTGCTAGGGGCGCGATTTGTGCTCGCTGGTCCTTGGGAGCCCGTAGGCTTACCTTTTGCCACCTGTTTTCCCTTGCATCTACGCGCTGCAGTGCTCGCGACTCGGGCTATTGCCCTTTGCCGCGCTTTCGCGCGACCTGCAGGCGTCTTTGGCGGTTGCATCGCCCTAGCTGTTGTAGATGACATGCCTTGGTCCAAACGGTCCAACCTCTGGTTGACCGTCTGGAGAGTATTGTCGAACCTCTCCAGGTAACTTCTAATGGCGGGGTCGAGTTGCGTAGCTGCCGGGATATCCCCCGCAGCATTTTGAGGAACTGGAAGTACCTTGGAGAGGGTATCCCCTTGGGTCAAGGGGACTCCTTCAGCGCGCTGATTAGCTTGCTCAGGTTCTGATTGGCGGGCCATTTGTTGCTGTAGGACCAGTATGTCGAAGATTCTCCTGATGAAGGGTAAACGCTAAATCAGGCCCTCCTTCTAGCGCCAAACTGTTGATGCATGATTTCGGACACCAACCAACCGACACGTGGACACCGTTGATTGATCAAGAAGTACACGTGATTTTGAATAAAAAGGAAATAAATGCAATGAAAGCTTTTAAAGTGGTTCGGATGCTAAGGTAGCAAATCCTACATTCACTTATTTGTATTAATATGGTGGGTCAGGTCGCTAAAGCGGACTGACTTACAAATGATTGAAAAGTAAAATACAGAGCCTTTTTGAGAGAGAGAGATTCAATGTCAAAATGATCGAATCCCCTTAATGAAGGGGTCGTCTTCTTCTTATACCAAGCTGAATGCGTGTAATCATCATTAAATCCTTGGGTTGGTGTGAATGTCAGAACATAATCAGGCTTTACGTCCCATTACCCACTTCCCAAGCTGATTTTACGCGATTTGGAGCAGGTAAGCGGACACGTGGGAGCTCCATGGTGCATGGCAGGCCTGACGTGCGCTTACCATTCTGACGGGAGTAGGCCACGTCTCGTCACGTGACTCCACGTCAACTCTTTATATCCCGGGCATAACAATAAGAAAGACTGTGATGATGTATTAGTTGAAATACATAATTAATTATAGCAAGGAAGCTTCAAAATTTTGAGAGACAATGAGACATTAGTGTATTTATTTGCTTGCGATGCGTACACGAAAAATTGACAAAAGCAAGCTTCATTATTTAGGATAGAATTTTTAGTACATATATAATGCCACAATTAATAAAGAAATCTGCAGAAGGATCTTACAGATTTCCAGTTTATTCCTTTCTAGACAATTAGCACTTGAAAGAAAATTAATTACTACTTGATCAATACTTGTGAGGTCGGGCTTGAGTAAACCATATCATGTTTGAGCAAATGGGTTGAAGTGAACCACAGGGCGACACATAAGTTGCTGAGCCAAGTTCATTGACATTCCTGGTCCAGCTTGCATATTAAACTTACCACCTTCAACTTCAAAATCAAAGCATTGAACCATTGCAGCTATTTCAGGTATCAGGATGGATGATGCTAACAATGCACCCGGGCAGGTTCTCCTCCCTCCTCCAAATGGAAAATAATTGAAAAGTTGTTTCTTTGTTTCACTATCTTCTTCTTCTTTGGAATAAACCAAGAACCTCTGAGGGCGGAACTCGTTTGGTTTATCCCAAAACTCAGGATCCCTCATTATGGCATATGCATTAATAACTGTTATAGTTTTTCCAGGTATATCGAAGCCTTTGATATTACAATTTCTATGGCATTCCCTGAATATTAGTGGGACATGTGGATGAAGTCTCAGTGTTTCCTTCAGCACGGCCTGCAAAAAAGGAAGATTTCGTATATCTGATTCTTCAACAAGTCTATTTCTTCCAACAACTGATTCAATCTCTTCCCTAGCTTTATTAAATGAATCAGGATGGTTGATAAGCTCCGCTATTACAAATTTTACGCTCCCATCTATGCCATTGATGCCAGCAACCAAGAGATCCTGCAGGTATATTTTAGGAATATTATTTAAGCTATTATGTTTAATACTCAATAAAGAAAAGAAAGGACTAACTAAAAATGTTTAATTGGATTCTCTTTATACCAGAAGGAAGGCCTTGATGTTTTTTTTGGTAATCTTGAACTCTGATTTTTCATCATGATAAACCTCCAAGAGGATATCCATCAAATCTCTATTTTCCGATCTGTCGCCATCTCCATTTGCTCGTACTTCATGCTCTTCTAAGTACTTTTCCAATAAGTCATCACACTGTTTAATTATATCTCTACCCCGTTTCTCAAACAACCAGGACGCTAATATTTTGAAAGGGCCTAGTGCTCTAGCAAAAAAAAATTTGCCAGTCAGCCCTAGTGACTCCACCACCCACTCTTTCATCATATCAGCCTCACAATTTTCCTCTGAAAATCCTGCACCCGTCACCATCCTCATTATTACAGTACTTGCAAGCTTCCCTAACTCACTACCCAGGTCCACAACCTCATTTTTACCAGCTTTCTCCAATATTTTGCTCAAGAGTCGCATAATTTCTTCGCGTCTAACATTACGTGACCTTTCAACGTGTCGCGCTCCAAGTAGATCAGCAACGCAAAGTTTCTTAATGAATCTCCACTTATCTCCATATGGTGCAGTGAATATCCCAAAATTTCCCAGGAATATACTATTCCCGAAAATAGATTGTGGGCGATAAGAAAAGTTAATATCATGTGTTTTGAAGATTTCCATGGCCAGAGCAGCCGATGAAACAACAACACAGGGCAAACATCCCATATGGAGATAGAGGAAAGGACCATATTTAGTGCAGATATCAGTGACGGATTTGTGGACTACTTGGCTCATGAGATGGAGATGACCAATGAGAGGAAGAGCAGGTGGGCTTGGAGGGAGGCGCAAGTGGGTGGTCTTTGATGAACTGGTTGGCCTTTTGAAGAGAAAGCGAAGAAGAAAGGTGCAGATAATGAAGATGAATAAGGAGATTATGAAGTAGTATTGCATGCCTACGTTAATGGTGGCCATTGTTGCAGGAGGATTGGACTTCTTTAGTTAATTTGCAGAGCATCTCTTAATTAGCTAGTATTTATAGTTAAAAAAACTTCTGTTATGTTATTTACTGTTATGCCTAGAAAAGTAGGGCTGATGTAGAGCCCTGTTAGTGTAAGCGGTCAGAGCTTAGGTAAGTCCTAAGTCATTCAGATGCAGCCACATCGCACGCTGACGCAAGCGACATGCTCCTGTCAGTGCAGTGGGTGTGCGCCAAGCTGGTGAAAGGCTGGAGAGGATCCACATGTCCAATCCCTACAAGAGTCGAGTAAATCACTTGAACAAGTGAGCAATGGGACACAAGGAAGGATTTGTATGGCAATCTGACCCACATCTTGATTTAGTAATCATTACCTCAATTCATCCCACTATAAATAGAGGATTCCTTACCCGTTTGTGGGATTAGCTAATTTCTCTCTAGAATAGCATATACTCTCTCTCTCTCTCTCTCTCTCTCTCTCTCTCTCTCTCTTGTAATCTCTTGTAAATTAGCTCGCTGAACGCGACCTGATCTCATATATTAATACGATATCAGTGGACATAGGATTCGCTTATTTAAGCATCCGAACCACTTTAAAGATTGTTCTTCTTCTATTCAATTAAATACCCCCATACACGTGTGTCTTCTAAGTCAGCTTAACATTTTCCCACATGCATTTAGTTGGTGTCAAAATCCAACATCAACATTTACCAAAGAAGAGCTACATTCTACTAATGAAGTATCTGTTTTTGGTAATTCCACAGGCTATCAATCTACTCCATCCATATAAGCTTCAATAGACTTACTTACATCAAGCTCCAAATCTGATTCTCCTCACACATTACATCTGTTAGAGTATGTGCATTAAAGCCAATCAAATCTTGTAATTGACTTTAATTTTGTATCATGTTTATCTGTTAATAAAAGGCATTTTCTATATTTGTTTTTCATATTTACAAATATGTTAGGATATATGTCCTTAGAATAGTAGAATTGTGACAAGGGGATCAAGCGTGTTTTAACTCGAGATTACGAAAACCCTATGAGCACATGAGGTGGCCATTCTAGAAATGTCTATAACCCCAATATTATTTTGACCAAAGACATAGTTAATATAGTAAGACTATCATAGCGTTGAACGATCCTATAGAAAGGTAGTGACAGATCTCACTTGACTGACCCACCAGAGGATTCTATATAGATGGTAACCCTAGTGTCTATGAAAAAAAATCCTCTAATAGATGGCAGTGCATGTGATCCTTAGACTTGAGATCATTGGAGTGCCTTATGCACCTATTAGTGTAGTTTGATATTAGCTTAACGTAGTTTTTTTTTCTTAGGGCTATCAAAATGGTAGTGATTGACTACATTGAGAAATGCACTAAGGCTACAATGGATCAACAAATGATTCACCGCTCCTAGGCACCGAAGAAGTTATCTGATAGTACAGTTTGGTTAAATGACAACGACTACAAATCTGTGACCACAGTGAGATTGAGTTGTCGCTTAATTAGATTTAGTTCAGTCGTTGATCCAATAACCAAACACCAATATATATTAAGGGAACATTTGAGGTAGACACTATTTCTATGCCTCAGCCTTGATAAGATAACATATAATGAAAATATTTGGTTGCACGATAACCATACTATTGATATGTATATGTCTTCCGTTGACTCTCTATCATTTGGATGGCTATGATGTCTTGATAGATATCAATCTTAGTCTATGAATATAAAGACGATTAATTGTAGATTAATCACGATTTTGTTCACTACCAACATTATAGAGTACCTATAGGTCACACACAAAAGAAGGTTGAATTCCAAAGGTTAATACTTTGGGGGTTTATGGAATGAATTGTCTTATTTCTGGAATTTTAGATATCATATCTAGAATTGGTAAAGAAAATTTTGATCTCTTTAATAATCCGAGTCAAGAGAGATGATTTAGGGTTTTTTTAGTGAAAGAGACCTTTAGTTAATTTTATCATAAGTGGACTTTTGGTAATTTTATAAAGTAATGGAGTATAAATTACCCACTTAATCTAGGGTTGTCGTCTATTGCTATTTATTGATGGAAAAGGTTTAAAGTTATTATATATCAAACCCCAACCCTAAAAGAAAAACCTAATTGTATATTCTCAAATTAATCTAGCAATTGATTTTTCCTCTTGATCCTTTGGTGGTTTCGTGCGGACAAATTCGTGCAATTCTATACTTTGATTGATATGTGGAAGGAAAATTAAAGTGACAGAGTCTCCAATGATAATAAGTTCATTAAACCTAGTATAAATTTATTAATTAAATACACATATAATCATAACCCTGATCTTGGGTTTATTGTAATTGGGATTAAATTTTTTTGTTTTATATTCTGCTACGTAAATCCAATATTTCCTTACAAAGATTTGTTAGAATATGTGGTTAATGTTTTTGTCTAGTTATTTAATAACTTAGAGAATAAGAAATGTGCAAGATTAGTTAGAATATTTAGTTAACATTTTCTCCGGTTAGTTAATAACTTGGAGAATAAGAAATGTGTTTGATGAGGGTTTGAGCTTTTTGAAGATAGATGAAAGTAGGAAAGTGAAGATTATGCAGAGTATAATGACAAGATTAAGCAATAATATGGCAAGAGAGGCATTGTATGTATGCATATACAAGTAAGATGTCCCTCTATTTATACCTAAATAAGCTTCATTAATTATGTCACAAACCATTAAAAGCGAAATATGTGGCTAGATTATGTGGTTAACACATTATCTCGTTAATTAGTAACTTTGAGAATAAGAAATGTGCAAGATTTGTTAGAATATGTGATTAACCTTTTCTCTGGTTGATCAATAACTTAAAGAATAAGAAATGTGCAAGATTTGTTAGTATATGTGGTTAACCTTTTCTTTGGTTGATTGATAACTTAGAGAATAAGAAATGTGAAAGATTAGTTAGAATATGTGGTTAACCTTTTCTCTGGTTAATTAATAACTTAGAGAATAAGAAACATGTTTAATAAGGTTTTGAGCTTTTTGAAGATATATGAAAGTAGGAAAGTGAAGATTATGCTGAGTAATGACAAGATTAAGTAATAATATTGCAAGAGGGCCATTGTATGTATGCATATACAAGTAAGATGTCTCTCTATTTATACCTAAATAAGCTTCATTAATTATGTGACAAACCATTAAAAACGAAATAAATACTGTGGTTAGAATATGTGGCTAACCTTTTCTCCAGTTAATTAATAACTTACAGAATAAGATATGTGCAAGATTTGTTAGTATATGTGGTTAACCTTTTATCTGGTTAATTAATAATTTAGAGAATAAGAAATGTGCAAGATTAATTAGAACATGTATTTAACCTTTTCTCTTGTTAATTAATAACTTGGAGAATAAGAAATGTGTTTGATGAGGGTTTGAGCTTTTTGAAGATAGATGAAAGTAGAAAAGTGAAGATTATGCGGTAAAGGTGTTCAAAACCGGATATTCAATCTAGTTTGCTTGTTTTTTGATTCAATCTGAATTTTCGGATTAGGATTAAAATTGATCCAAATCTGATCCGGTTTGTGACTAATCCGGTTCTAATCTAAGTATCAAATAGTCCAAAAAATCTAAAATCTAAATCTGTTTTTCTTGCCTTTTCAAGCAAACTAGTGTAATAGTGCTCAAAATTAAATAAATTTTAAATCAAATCAAATCAAAATATGAATCTGAATCAAAATCTAAAATCAAAATCTGAAATCTAAACCTTTAATCAAGATCTGAAATCTAAAGCAAATCTCCCACAAATCTTTTCTTTCAATGCCAATTAATTAAAATCAAATCTAATTTAAAATCAAAACCTAAATCAAATCTCAACCTCCACCAAAAATTCAGGTTCATTGTCAACCACCACCCCCCATATTCGAATCACTACCAGCCAAATTCGAATCACCACCATAAACACCACCCACATATTTCCATACCAAACACACTACCCAAACTAAAAAAAACAAAAAAAAAAAAAAAAAAAAAAAAAAAAAAAAAAAAAAAACCCCACAAAATGGAAACAAAAGGTCTTAAAAATGGAAAAAAAAAAAAAAAACCAGAACACAAATTAAATCCATTCTCCAGAACCAAGAACACTGATTCACCAAAAGCCAAGAACTGACAAGACCCAATAAACTCCTCTTGTTTGATTTCTTAGATCTGGAAAAAATGAAATGAGATTATGTAAGAAGGAGGGAAGAAGATAAGAAAAGGAAAAATGACAGAGAAAGACACGGAAGAGAAAAGAAAAGAGAGGAAGAGAAAAGAAAAAATATTTGGGTTTTTTTAGGCTACTAAAAAACCAGATTGGATCTAATATCCGGTTTTTCAAAGACCCTAAATCGGTATTTGATCCGAAATCCGGAAACTGTAACGACTCCATTCCCATCAAATATGCATAGTAAAAGTACATGTAACAACATAAAAAGTTGGGCCCAAATTTTTCTTTAATTAAACATATGTATTCTTATACAAATATACACAAGATTTGTATCAATGCCAAAACTATCAAAATAGGTGGACAGTGTAGCCAATTCTCTTCGTGTGCCGATGTCCATCCGACCGTGTCCTCATCTAGAACCTGCAAAAACATAGGGAACAACGGGATGAGCACAAAACAATGCTCAATAAGTAAACCCTATACTCACTATCCCCTAACCCTCTCTCTAACTCTTTCCCTATAATTCTTATTAACTCTTTCTCTTACAACTCTCTGTTTTCTCTTTCTCATAACTCTTTTCTACTAACTCTCTTCTAGTAAGTCACGGTCTCATCTGACCGGAGGCACGGCTGGGACTCGCTCCCACTCCCTGTGACTTCTACTCGTTCTAGCCGATCGGACTTGGTTATGCATGGATTCGGAACCTTTGGTCATGTGAGTGCATAGAATCTCTCGGGTAAACTCGGGTATAGCCCTCATCCACTGTACTCTACGGGCTACACCACTTCTCTCTCTGATACTCATGCCGCTTTCTCAATGCGGCGTACATGTGGGAATACTCTACCCGTACTCACAGGTTCCCCATCGCACAACCCACTCTATTCTCTGTGTTAGCACTACTCTAGCTTTTACTCTATAGTGCTTATTCTCTCTTTCTCTTTACTCTTAGAGTAGCTTAAACTCAAAATCTCTACTCTTTCTCTAGTGCATAATTAATGCATAGTTAATGCACTAAATGACTCATGCTCATTAATACATTTATGAGATGCAATTATGCCATGTAGCAAAAATTAAGGTTTCTACTCTTACTTATGCTTCTCTTGAGCATTTCATCATACACTCATGTGCATATAAAACTCTACTCTAACTCTAACTTTCTCTTTTCTTTAATCATCCAAATGGGAGGAAACTCCCTCATAAACCTAAATTTCCTTCAAAAGAAAAAGCACTTCAATAAGCTTGCTCAAAACTCCCTCCAACTTCAATCAAACTCAACCCAACATCAAGCAAATAAACACACTTCTCATAACTCAATTTATGTGTGTTACTCATTAATAACTACTAATCTCATTCATCTCATTTCAAACACATAATGAATACACTTTATACATACTCTCTACTCAAAGAGTTCTTAAATTCTCAACTTGGGTTGAATTTACTTACCTTATGAGGAAATAGCTTCTTTAACACTTCTCCTTTCCTTTGGGAGCTTGCCTTCTCTTTACAACTTTAACCAACAACAACAACAACATGAGACTCTAATCAAAACATAATAAAACTCTCATCTAAAGCAAGAATCCTTACCTTAGGATGCTTTAGATTAAAACCCTACTAAAAAGTTACTCAAAGCTCTTGGAATCTTTGGAAGATTGAAGGAATTTTGAAGAGGTTGAGAATGGAGGAGGCGATGGAATGGGAAATGAAAAGTTCTCAAAGACTAAACCCCCCTAAATATCTCCTAACAAACTCATTCTTCCCCTTTTGCCCTTGCTCTTTCTTGGAAATTTCATCTATATCCTTTGATTCCTTACAAACACACCCCCATACTAACATATTCTCCATGAAATTTCCTTACATTTTACTCCACACTTTTCCTGCTAATTAGGGGTAAAATGGTCAAATAGCACCTAAGGGAAAAATATCTAAAACTCAATAAACTTTTCAACCGGCACGTCGCCGCGGCGAAGAATCTTCCTTCGCCGCGGCGAAACTGTCCAGCAGCTTCCCCGTGGCTTCAACACCTCTTCGCCGCGGCGAAGATTATTCTTCGCCCCGGCGAACCCTGTAACAACAAAAACCTTCTAATTTTGACTCATTCCAAGGCAAATACTCAACATATCAATACAACCAAAGACCAACCAACCAAAATTCATAAAAACCGACTCAAGTAAGAGCGAAATAAGAAACATTAGCTACGTACCTCAAGTGGGGCGTTACAGAAACCTCCAAATTGCAATCTAAATCCTGATTTGGATTTCTGGATGTTCGATTTTGTGGATCAAATCAGATCGGATAACGGATCCAGATTGGATAGTAGATAACTTTGCAATAATATTGCAAATGGGTCATTGTCTGTATGCATATACAAGTAAGATGTCCTATTTATACCTAAATAAGCTTCATTCATTACTTGACAAACCAATAAAAGAAAAATTAGTAATGTTTCACTAAGAGGTGTGCAAGATTAGTTAGAATATATTGTTAACCTTTTCTCTAGTTAATTAATAACATAGAGAATAAGAAATGTGTTAAAAAAAAAGTAGTTGAGATATATTACTTTGATCACTTAGAAGCTTGAAAATGAAAAACATATGACTCTTATATGAGGTTTCAATAGCAACTACCTAGACCCCGTATATATGTATTTGAAGGCAACATTGGCCTTTCCTCACATTTTCATAAATATGTGGAAGTTAGAATTTAAGATCTTTTATGTACTATTAATTAACAATTACTTAAATCATAAGGGTTTTATTATCTACCTATGAGAGATTAGCTAATACTCAACGCATCCAAAGTTTTGGGAAAGTATTATCCCTCTATTTGTTTAACTTTTCTAACCCTATTCTATTCTATTATCCTATCATAAAAAGTGAAAAATGTATTTGTTTTAATATTGACTATTAAATTCAAAACCCAATTTTATTCTATTCAACTCAAAACATGTAACAATTACCTTTCTCAATAAAAAATTATAAATTAACAAAAACACCCATACCCACCCGGGGCAATAGTCGCCCACCAGCAATCATCGTAGGCTGCCACTGTTGGAACAATGCACGATTGGCCAAATTTCTTGGCTATCGTTGATGGCTAGATTTCTAGCTGTCGTTCGGCCGTCAATGGCCAGATTGACCCATGACTGACCAAGTCCAGCCGGTCATGTGCCATTCTAATGACTTATGGCCACTGTTCGACAATGGTGGCCAGCTGTCGGCAATCAATTGGGTGGGTGGGGTTTTTTTTTGGTTAATTTATAAACTTTTATTGTGGGGGTGTTCTGTTAAATTAACAAATGTAGAGATTAAAAATAATCCAAATATTTTTAGAAAATATTTTCTAAAAATGTACCAAACACATTCTCATAATCCTATCCTATTTAATTAAATCCTATTCAGAATACAATACTATTATTAAAACTTAAACAAACAGAGCCTATATTTTTACGATTATGCTCTTTAAAAAGTTTAATTTTTCTTAACAATAATTAAATATATGGGCACTACAACATTATGCATTTCTAGCCATGGCGTTCATTGTAACTAAAAATATGAATTTGCGTAGCTAAATGGCTTAGCTACAAATGCAATGTTTTGTAGCTTGTCATAGCCAGAAGTGGTGTAGCTAAAAGTTAGCCATGTAACTTTTTGCTTGCGTAGCTAATAATTTATATTTTTTGCTATGAATGAGATTAATATGTGACTAAAAACTTAAATGTTTTTGCCATAACAATAGTAAGCTTGTAGCAAAAGCTTTGCCTTTATAGCCATGGAGAATAGTCTTATAGCTATGTTTGCATTTTAGCTATACAAATATAAATTTGCTACTAAAACTTGAAAATTTTTGCTACAAAAATAATATCCATAGCAAATATATTGACATTTTAGCTACGTAATCACTTAATTCGTAACTAAATAAAAAAGATTATTTGCTATGGATATATAAAAGTCATATCTACATATGAAAAGATATTGCTATGGACATAGTGTGTTAATAACTAAATATTTAAATTACTTGTTAGGAATACTTTTAATTTATAGCTAAATATTATAATTATTTACAATGGAACAAATAATTTATATCAAGAATTTATAATTTATCGCTTCGTTTAAACTTAATTGTAACAAATATTACTATAATTAAAAAATTTAATATAATTACAAATTTATAACAATATTTTTATATTAAATAGATAATATGATGTCATAAGAAAAATTCTAATATAAAAAATAAAACATGAATAAAGTCATTTTCAACCAGATAATAGTCTACTCATAAAATCTTTCATCCTAGTAATTTAAAATGTTACCAACTAATTTTTTTTACGAAATATGAATGCTTCAATGTCATTACTACCAACACCAAAACTTCTCTTATTAACCTCAGTGTAGTTCCCAACAACCAAAATGAGACCACCACCACTATTGTTTCATTTGTATGTATAACAGCCACATCATCCTATTGCTTCTTTAACAATTTCTCTGTCTCATCATTTCTCAAGAACTGAACTTTCTTCCTCTTACTCCACTTGAGCATCCCTCTACTCTTAAGCTCATTCCAGCACTGTCCTTTCTTGGAAGGTTCCAATAAGACGTTTTCAGGAATCTCAATAGGTGATGATGAGAGTCTACTATAGAGTAGTAGTTCATGACCGACGTCCTCGGGTTCCATGGCATGCTTTTCATCCAGTGAAGGCATCTTCGCCTTGAGCTCTTTTTCAATCTTGTTGTTACTCGAATGTGTGATTGTGTATGCGATGAGAGAGTACTAAGATAAATGCGCTTCTTATCAATACAAACTAGGATAATTATTAAGTACTTGTCTGCCCAAACCAATCATTTTGCGGCGTCGTTTTAATTTACCTACAAAACGGTAATATTAATTAATAATAAAAATGAATATTTAGTTTGACTGAGTGCATAGAATAAAAGTGGATTGTAAATTGCATAATAATTATGTTTAATGATACATCATCTAAGACTAACAAAAATTCATACTTCTTGCGAACTTTCACAAGTTCAACCATAGGTGCAAAGTCTCCATCCATACACTATCAGGATTTTCAGCAGTAAAAACATTAAAAAATAAATAAATAACACAACATATCATGTCAAACTAAAAATAAGAGCACTAATAGGCAAACAACATATTCATGACATTAATTTTAAGTGCCAAAAAAACTCAATGAGAACTAGACGATGGCATAAATGCAACCAAGATATCTGCCTTAACGATGACATATATTCAATCCTCTGTAGTCATGGGAATCATTATATTCCTTTGTCCAATCTTAGCTTACCGTGTGAACCATTACTGAGGGGCTATTATTTTTTGTGCACAAGTAACAACAAACCTTTTGTAAATGGTTCAGATAACCATTTCATTTGAATGAATCAAAAAGTCAATCTTTTTTTTTTTTTTTTTTTTTTTTCAATTTTTGTCAAAAACAAATATCTAAGTGTTGTATTTGTAGAAAAGAGCATTTTGAGTTCAAGATGCCCTTTTCTTTCGCTTTCTCCCCAAAACCCATCCCTAGCCCAATCCTTCTGCACTTTCCTCCTTTTCCAACTATAATCCCCATTTCCCAAAAGTTAAAAAGTTTCAAATTTCAGGCAAATTCATATCTATTTAGATTTTGAACAAAAGACAAACACAATCTGAGTTTTCCACGTAACCTTATGACAGACACAAAATGCAAAGAAAAACATACGAGGAAAATTAAAATGAAAGTAGATAACAATAGTGCATTAACACAATTGAAATATGTAAGGCATTTGCACATAGAGCCAACTACAAGTCCCCTTTCACCCACTCATGTCTTTGGTTAAACCTCTGAAAAGATTAACAATTTTCCCATAAAGCCTTATTACAACATGGAAAAGAAAAGAAAAACACAACTAAAACAATAAATGAAGAGCAGTAATGCAAAGCTTGTAAAATCACATGAAGTGCTCACCCTCTAGCCTCTATAATTCCTCTATAATTTACTAAATGAAATTCACATTTTAAGCATTGTAACTCATGAACCAAACAAGCAAAAGTTTACAGAAGACATATCAAAATAGTGACCTGATCTTTTGTGGCCATTTTTGGTGGTTCTTTAAACCGCACCAAAGAGTACTTAAATAGCTATGTTTAATCATAACATAAAGCATTCGGATCACAATGAGATAATTCTAAACAGAAAGTCATTGAGTTCACAAAGGAAGTGAAACACGACACATATTTAATCAATATATAGTATCCAATCAAAGTTACAGTGCTACAAAAAATCAACCATTCTACACTATAAGCAATCAAAATTAAAGAAATTTACCAATTTAGTTTTTCAGGTAGATGACTGAGATTGGAAAAAAATGATTATACCTAACATTAGCATCACCAACGATTCTGATCGCCATACCCGTAGAGACACCAGCGAGGCCATAAGCGAGACCAGAAGAAAGATGAGCATAGCCATCAAAGAGGCAATAAGATTTAGCCTTAGGGTTAATCCTAGTACAAATAATAACAACAATAATCAAACCGTAAATACCCAACACTCCACACCAGTTATGGCCTCATCATCGCCACACCTACTCCACTTTTTGCTGTTTCATATGCAGCTCCCATACCTATGATACACCCAATTAAAACCCCAGATCGAAAAGTCAAATCAATCACTAAAAAACTGGATTAATTTGATATGTGATTGGTTCTTACAGGAGATGACGAGGGTAGTAGCAGCGCCGAGGAAGCCGAAGAAATAAGCAGTTTCATCGCCACTGAATGGTGAAGACATGTTGATTTAATTTGATGATTGCAGAGAGATGGATCAGATCTGAGAACGTTGGTCTTCAGTCCCTCTACAGAGAATGTCTTCGAATTGAAGTCTTTTCAACCCTATTTTTTTTCCTCAGCCATCGTTGTATACCATCGCAAATAAAGCCCTTTTTAAGATATTTTAAAAACTGATTTTGAAAATAAGAATGACAAATAAAGCCCTCTGTAATATATCAAATTATAAAGTAATCTTAGTAAAAAAACAAATTGGATTGCACTATGGCAATCACTGTCGGAGCCAACAATGACTATCTAGCTTTGACTAGCCACTACCTGATTCCAATTGGATGTGTGAGTGCAAGCGGAGGAAATATATTCGTCAACCACCTGCGCTTAACTGCCACATCAACTTCTAGCAAAACCATTGGGCTTACGTAGATCGACAGATTCTAATCCTAGCAACACCAACTGTGTTGTTGGATGGACCTTTCATATTAGAGTAAATGTCCTAGAGCCAATCAATTATTGTAAAATTGACTTTTTGTAATAATGTTTAATAATCAATAAAAGACATTTTATTCTATATCGCGTAAATCATGATTATTGCAATATGTATTGATATATGTCCTTAGAATGGTACAACCGTGACGAAGGTATCAAGTATTTCAAATCTTGATAGTGAGAACCATATGAGTACATATAGTGGCCATTCTAGAAATATCCGTAGCTCCAGTATTATTCTGAAGTAAGGGCACAGATAATACAGTAAGGCTATCATAGTGTTGAACGATTCTGTCAAAAAGCAGTGACTGATCTCACTTGTCAAGGTTGTTTGGTGACAACCTGGTGCAACACATCGATGCTTGCTGTAGGCGATTA
Source organism: Pistacia vera (assembly GCF_008641045.1). Classification (NCBI taxonomy): domain Eukaryota; kingdom Viridiplantae; phylum Streptophyta; class Magnoliopsida; order Sapindales; family Anacardiaceae; genus Pistacia; species Pistacia vera. Next base: position 177,074 of record NW_022196628.1, read on the forward strand.
CACTGCAGTAAGTTCACTGGACTGACCCACCAGAGGATTCCATATGGATGGTAATCCCAGTGTCTATGGAACAAATTCTCTAACGAATGGTGGTGCATGTGATCCTTAGACTTAAGATCACCAGAGCGCCATATGCATCGATTGGTGTAGTTTGACACTAGCCTAACGTAGTTCTTTTCAGAGCTGTCAATACGGTGGTGATTGGCTGCATCAAGGAGTGTATCAAGACTATGATGGATTGACAGATGATTCATCACTCCCGGGTACGGGAGAAGTTATCTCACGGTGCAATTCAGTATATGGCAATGACGTTAAAACTGTGGCCACAGTGAGATTGAGTTGTTGCTCTATCTAGTTTATAATACAGGTCATTGGTCCAGAAACTGAATACCTAATNACAGTTTAAATTAATATTTCTTGATAAAGTAACTGAGAAGAGAACAGAATTAGGGTGGTGGCATCTGGAAATTAATTAAATGAATATAGAACCCCAAGTCCGTATTAACTTTTTGTTATCTAGGATGGTAAGATATATAGGCTTACAAATAGGTGGTCATTGGATGCCAAGAGTTTCTGATTCTTGTTCAAGTTGATAATTACCAATAACAAATTAACTACTATTGCTGACAATTGGGTAGAAAAGGCAAGAACAAATTTGGCACTCCCAACACAAACAACAAAGTCTTTTCAAAGTATATCAAAATCAAACCTACTTCCTTTATTTATACTACTTCCCAATTTACCACATGTATGAAGTACACGTAATATTACGGGAAAGAATGAGGATCAGCATAATTATAGGATCGTATATATATGCCATTACTTTTGATTGATTGTAATTGATCGTTTATATAAAGTTTCCTAGAATAGAATAGTTGGTGCACTGTGTAAATGTATACCTTTTCTTTTATAATGTACAGCCTTCAATATACAGAGATTTTTCCCAATATTCAGTTTATTTTACGTGGTATTTGAACACTAAACCTGGTCACTCTGAAACCCTCTGAACGTTTCCACAACTTTTTTTGTTTTAAAAGCTACCACGATGGGAGACAAAGGCAATGGCGAAACAGCATCGACTTGGTCTAAGATTGTCGTTGAAGTCTTAGACCTCTACTCTTTACATCCCTCAAACCACCGGGTGTCGTACTCATCTCCAAAGTGCTTGAAGGAGATAACTACAACACATGTAGTCAGGCTATGTAAATTAGCTTAAGTGCTAAGAACAATATTAGATTTGTCACAGGTTCAATCAAGCGACCTTCTTCCTCACACTACAACATTATGCATTTCTAGATATGATGTTCAATTGAATCTAAAAATATGAATTGGAATAGCTAAATGATTTAACTGCAAATACAATTTTTTATTGCAAATACAATTTTTTATAGCTTATAGTGGATAGAAGTGACACAGCTAAAAGTTAGGTATTAAACGTATAAATTATTTATTTGTTTTATTAAACGTATAAATAATTTAAATATGTATTAAATAAGCTATCAATGTTCTAGTTGTTGCTATTGCCATCTCCCCTCGCTAACATTTGTGATTCCACCATTCTTAACTCTTCTTCTTATTTTATTCTTTTACAATAGTCTTGTACCATTGTATTAAAAAATTATTAAACCAAACACATAAACAACGAAAAAGTTTTTAAGAAGGTAATTTTGCAGTATTTTATATGATTTAATTTGTAGCATATCTCCTATAATTTTAACTGTATTTTATATGATTTAATTTGTTTTTTCTATTTTCTTTCATTTTCTATATATAATTAACAATAAACAAATGTTGTCATTCTCAAATATTAATAGTATTATTAACGCTATCATCATCATCATCTAAAAGATATATACAAGTCCATATATACAAATATGTAACATTACTAATTTTTATAATACCTCATATGTCATACCTAAAATCATCTATATTTTATAAAGTGTTAGTTTTAAATCATCATAGAAAAGACAAAAACCTCAGAGATCCTTTATAATAAAATTTTATATTACAAAAACCCACACTCTTAACTCGTTGAAGAGTTCTTTTAAGTTAGCTATTGGTTGAAGGTTCTAATTAACTATTGACCTTAGCGGTGTGATTAACACTATGTTTGACTATAACTATTTAATTCATAAGTAATAAAAATATAATTACTCACCGGATAAATTAGAATATCTATAGTTGCATACTATAAGGATTGTAGCAAATTAATTTTCTCATTCTTTATTTGCTATAAATTCAAATAATTTATAGCTAATACACACATACTAGTTATATATTTAAACTAGTAGCTAATAATGATACTATAATATTTTTACTACATGAAAATAAAATTTGTATAGCTAAATACCTTAATTAGCTACAAATTTCAATATTTTATAGCTAATGCACAAATAATAGCTATAGAGTTAAACTCATAGCTATTAATGATACTATATGTCTTATACATAAAATGTTTAAAGCTAAATACCTTAATTAGCTACAAATTTCAATATTTTATAGCTAATGCACAAATAATAGCTATAGAGTTAAACTCATAGCTAATAGTGATATTGTATGCCATGTAAATAAAATGTTTATAGCTAAATACATTAATAAGCTACAATGTTTTACAATAGCTAATACATTGTAGTTAAATGACTAGTTATTACCACAATTTTAATAAATTAAAGCAAGAGATGAATATTAACTTCGGGAGAGGAAGTCTTATCATTAAAATTATTTCAATTGACTATAAATATTGACTTTTGTAGTTGTAAATATATATTTGCTACAGTTTTCCTTTCTGTAGCTAATTTTCATAGCTATATGTCTATAATGTTGTATGTCAGATGACAACTTTCCTTCCTAGCAACGATGCAACGACATGGTTTTATCATGGCTATTAAATTCCATCCATCCAGACATAGCAAACAATGTGATTTATGCCAAAACTACAGTAGATATTTAGGCGGATTTGCAAAAGTGTTTCTCTCCAGGGAACGATTTGAGAATTTTTCAAATCAAATAAGAAATCATGGAGCATAGGCAAGGGTAGTAGTCTTTTTGTATCTATTACACAAGGTTGAAGGCTCTTTGGGATGAACTTTCATCTTATCATGAACCATTTTTCTGCTGATGTGGCAGGTTGAAGAAACTCAACAAAAGGGATGAGAAGGAGAGAGTTATTCAATATCTCATGGGATTGAATGACAGTTCTGCCGCTATTCATGGACAAATCTTATTGATGCTATCTCTACCTAATATACCTTGAGTTTATTCACTTGTCCTTCAACAAGAAAAGTGGTTGAAGTTTCTCTTAACCGTGGGAACATTTCCATCATGCCATGCTTATGGATTAGAACAACAAGACGACTTAAGTAAATTACGCTAAAAAAACAAAGGACATAGTTGCATTGCTTTTATTGTGATAAAGATTATCATAGCATTGAGATGTGTTATTACCTACATGATTTTCCAATTGGTCACAAGCTTCATGGTAAAAACATGAAACCCCCAAATCAGCGCCACTCAAATGCAAACAAAGTAAAGTTGGAAATCGATAAGGCATCCTATGATAGACCAAGGCTCACAATTGAGGAATATAATCAACCAATGGCCATGATTCGGATAAACAATGATCGTGTTTGATTTCAGAGTAAAATGAAAAACAACACTTTTATTATTTCAGCTGAGAAGCTTAAGAAGAAGAAGATATAATGCACTTATTACACCTTTTATAAACCTGATAACTATGGTCAAGTTAACCACAGTTAAACTAACTAACTTGCTAACTAACTACAACAGTCAACTACTAACTAACTATATTTACAATTTAATTCAATATAGAATACAATAATCCAAGACCCCTTTCAAGTTGGTGGGTGATGAATATCTAGCACTCCTAACTTGGATAGCAAATGGTGATGAAGAGTAGTAGGAACAACCTTAGTAAACAAATTAGCAAGCTGATCTTGTTTAGGAACATGGATTGGATGCACTAAATCTTCTTTAATCTTGGCACGAACAATATGACAATCAATGTCAATATGCTTCGTACGTTCATGGAAAATGGGATTAGAGGCAATGTGAATAGCTGATTGATTATCACATCCAAGTGGAATATGAAGCTGCAGAGGAAATCCAAGATCAGTGAGTAATTGAGACAGCCAAATAAGTTCACAAACTGTAGAGGCCATAGCACAATATTCAACTTCTGATGAGGATCTGGACACTGTGACTTGTTTCTTAGATTTCCAGGACAGCTAGGAGTTGCCCAGAAAAATACAAAATCCTATTACTGACTTGTGAGTCATGAGGTAGGAGGCCTAATTAGAGTCGTAAAAAGCTTGCAACTATAGTGTGCCATCAGTTGGGAAAAACAAAACTAAGCCTGGAGAGCCTTTCACATATCAAACAATCTTTAGGGTAGTGTTAAGATGTGATTATTTGGGCTTATGCATAAATTGATTGAGCAAGTTTACTACAAAACTCAAATCAGGTCTGGTGAGGCACAAATATAACAATTTTTCAATCAACTTTTAATATACCGATGGATCACTCAAGATAAGATCAGGTTGTCTAGGAAAAGCTTGATCATATTCCACATTATTAAGCTTCAATTGAGGGTCAAGAGGAACCAAAGTGGGCTTGGCAACTGCTAGACCAGATTCAACTATCAACTCCAAAGCATATTTCCTTTAACAGAGAGTTATACCTTTGGAAGATCAAGCCACCTCAAAGCCCAAAAAATATCTAAGCGATCCTAAGTCCTTGAGCTTAAAATGAGAATGTAAGAGATTTTTAGTAGCCTAAATCATGGAAGTATCATTGCTTGTAATCACCAAATCATCAACATATACAAGAAGGATAACAATATGACCATGATGCTTCTTAAAGAAAAAAGAATGGTCTGAAGGGGACTGCTGAAAACCTCTTGTTAACAGGGCAGTGGTGAGTTTAGGGTTCCATGCCCGAAAGGCTTGTTTCAAGCCATAGAGTGACTTGTGCAAATTTACAAACTAGAGGCTGATCATATGGATTGGAAAAACCTTGTGGCAGGTGCATGTATATCTCTTCTTGAAGGTCTTCTTGCAAAAAGGCATTATCAACATCTAAATGAAAGAGTCTGAAGGGGACTGCTGAAAACCTCCCATTGATAGGGTAGTGGTGAGTTTAGTGTTCCATGCCCGAGAGGCTTGTTTCAAGCCATAGAGTGACTTGTGCAATTTACAAACTAAAGGCTGATCATGTGGATTGGAAAAACCTTGTGGCAGGTGCATGTATATCTCTTCTTAAAGGTCCCCTTACAAAAAGGCATTATCAACATCTAAATGAAAGAGGGGCCAAGCTTTTAAGGATGCAATAGCCAATACCAATCTCACTGTCACCATTTTTACCACAGGAGAAAAAGTCTCCTCATAATCTATCTCGACCTTCTATGTAAATCCTTTGGCCACTAATCTGGCCTTATATCTCTCTAAAGTCCCATCAACTTTATAATTGAGTTTATATACCCATTTACACTCTATTGGAACCTTACTTGGAGGAAGAGGAACCAAAGACCATGTCCCATTTCTTTCCAAGGCTTGAATTTCTTGTTGCATAGCTGCAACCCAATTGGGATCCTTGGATGCTTGGGTGAAAGAATTAGGTTCAGTAAGAGCAAATATGCTAGACAAACATTTTTGGTAAACTAAAGAAACGTGATTATAGGTTATGTAATCATGGATGGGGTATTTGACAGTAGAGATCAAATTGGATTGTGGCAGAGTAGGACACACAAAATCTGTGGTCCAAATAGGTGGTTTATGTGGTTCTACTTGATTTTGGAAGTTGACTGTGTGAAGGTGAAAGGGCATTAGGTACAGCTAAAGGTAAAATAGGAGCTGCAAGACTAGACACAACAGTAGGTACAACTAAAGGTAAAACAGGAGATGAAGGACTAGATATAGCAGGTTCTGTCTCATGAAGAGTATCTGAAACAAAGGATGGAGAAACTAACTCTTCTTCCATAAAATTTTCAGGAAGGAAAAGTCGTTTATTGGACTAAAAGGAAAAATCTGTTCAAGGAATACAACATCCTGACTGACACTTATTGTTTTATAGCATATGCCAAGCACCCAAAAACCCTCAAATGATCTAACTTAGGTTGATGGCCATAGAACTTCTCAAAAGGTGAAAGACCATTCAAAATCTTGGTAGGGAATTTATTGATAATATAAACTGCTGCTTTTACTACATATCCCCATAAAAAATCTGGAATTTAAGATTGAAACTTGAAGGCTCTAGCAATGTTAAGAATGTGCCTATGCTTGCGTTCTATTACTCAATTTTGCTGTGGGGTGTAAACACAAGTACTTTGATGTACAATACCTAAGCTATACAACAACTCTTGGCAATGTTGATTAAAGAATTATGTCCTATTATCTGTTTTAATTAATAGACTTAGGGGTTCTATTATACTGATTTTGCACCATGATCAGAAAATTCTTCAATGTTTGATACACATCAGCTTTAAACTACATAAGAAACAACCATGTAGTCCTAGTATAATTATCTATAACAGTGAGGAAATACCTTGCATTACCCTGTGTTGGTAACTTGTAAGGACCCCAAACATTTAAATGCAATAAATCAAATATATTTGATGTGGTTGTCTCACTTAGGGTAAAGGGTAATCGAGTTGTTTGGCTAGAGGACAAACTTCACAATGGAACTTATCCTGACCTGAAGTTCCATGATTTAAAGTTTGTAAAACAGGTAATAGTGCATGCCCCAATCTTCTATGCCAAAGCACAATATCTTTAGTATGCGAAGACTGTTTTATTGATGTACCAATATTAGTATCAATAGAATTAATAGAATTGCAAAATGTCCCTTTATTACAATCATATTCGTATATGCCTAATGCTTTCCTTAAAGTTGGAGCAATATCAAGTAAACAACTTTTTATTTTGGAAATAGGGATGAAATGATACAACCCTTGGCATAGCTTACCAATGCCCCTCAGTTTGCCACTCCAAAGATCCTGGACAATGCAAAAATCATGATAAAAGGTGATGGAACAATGACTAGAAGAGGCCAGTTTAGATACTGACAGTAGATTGTATTTGAAATCAGGCAAATATAGGACTTTCTCAAGCAACAAGTCTTCTTGTAATTGGACAAAACCAACATTCCTAATTAAGGTTTTAGTACCATTTGGCAGACCTACAAAGCTATTAATGGATGATTGGCCAGCTATGTCAGATTCAAAATTGCGAAAGTCATCGGTCATATGGTCTATGGCCCCTAAATCTAATATCCAATTACTAGCATTATCAAGACTGGAACATAATGAGATGGTTGTACCTGCCAAATTAGTTGATGGTGCTATTAGATTCTCCTTTCCCAGCAGCTATAGTAGTTGAGCATACTGTTCTAGAGTCAGTATATTTCCTAGGTTAGCTCCTCTTTTAACACCATCAGTAGCAACTTCAGTATTCTACAATTGCGATTGTGATCCTTGCTCCTAACTCGGTTGAGCTTGATTGACTTTAGCTTTCATTCCAGATTTCCCTTTGGTAAATTAAAAATCAGTTGGGTAGCTATGAAGTTTATAGCAGGCATCTCTCTTGTGTCCAGGTGTATGACAGTAATCACATTCAATGTAAGGTTTTCTTTTTTTTCCCCTTATACTTCAAATTTTGGCCTAAATTTCTTTGGTTGCCTTATGAATACAATGTCGTAGTAACTTCAGCAGCCTGATTGTGTTCTGTTAGCACCTTTTGACTCTCATCCTAGCTTACTATAGAGTAAGCTTGCTTCACATATGGCAGAGGGACAATTAACAATATTTGACTTCGGACCATTGCATAAGAATCATTGAGTCCTATAAAAAATTGTAGTAGTTTTTGCTGAATTGTGAGCTAAAGAAGCTTTGACTGAGTCACTATCTGGTGGTGGTAAACTCACCAATGAACTCAATTCATCCCACATAGTCTTGAGTTTGTTATAATAAGCAGCTACCGAGTTTGTTCCTTGCACCAGATTGACTATCTCTCTATGAATCCCAAACACTCTTGTTCCATTTTATCTTGTTGTATTGCTCTTGCAAGTCTTGCTAGACTTGATAAGCACTAGTTGAATAGACAATACTATTAAAGATTTCCTTCGACACAATATTGAAGATCCATACAAGAACTAAGGAGTTACAATGCTCCAATTGAGCATGCAACGATTGATTGAACTTGGACTTCTCACAAGATCCATTTACAAACCCTAGCTTATTTTTTGCTCTCAAAGAACTACATGGTGCGACTCCATATTCCATAGTTCTCTGTTTCGAGACCAAAATGGTGAAAAATGGATGCATGAAGAATCAAACATATCATGCTATAACAAGTATAGTCATAGTTTAAAAAAAAAATTTCAATCAAATTGAAATAAGTAAGGTAGAACATGTTACCTTAAGTCCTTAGCAACCTTGGAGACTCTTAATTTCAAGAGAAATTAAGCAAAAGAGTATCCACACCAAGGGAAGAAGAGATTTGACCAAGAGGGAGATTTAGGGTTCTTAGAGATTTTTCTCTACCCAAAAATTGATATATCATTTTCTTTATATAGGAATCCTTGTAAACAATTCAATAATTGTTTGGACTTCCTTAAACAATTCCATAATTGTTATGAAGTTGTTAAACTTCTTTAAATGATAACATTGGATTAACATTTAATCACAATTAACAATTAACTCTTAAATTGTTTACATAACAATTTCCCTTAAATTGTTTACAATTACAACCCTGTAAAATCCAATTAATATAAAGAAAATGTATATAAATAACTTTATTACCTTTGGTAGGTGCTAGCCAACCTTGGATAATCAAATCTCTTTGGCTATTTCTTCATTCTCCTTAGTTTTTATGTGTGACCTCTTAGGTTCATGTGGCCTAGCCGTGGGCCCAATATCACAGACTATTTCGATATTTTGTCATAACTCTATAGAACAAAACTCCCACTGATTATGGTAGGCATCTAGCAAACTCCATAACCCTAAGTCACAATGAAGATATACTCCAACGAACCTTTTACAATCATACATGTTGTATAATCATCCTTCCGTTGTCTAATCCTAATTAAGAATGGATTCATGGTATGTCAAAATCCTTATCTTAATTTTAATCATAAACATATGGAACGTGTCACCATGAAACAACCTTTCATGTAAAATTTTATATACCCCGGCCGGAGATTTCCTTTTCCAATGTATCTTGACATTTGTCTAGGAACTTGATATCAATCTATACCAAGTCAACGGATCCCATCTTGACTATCACTTGTCCTCACACATAAACAACACATGGCCAAATCTTTATAACACATGGCCTGATTAGCCTCATGTTTATACACCATATGAACCATAGCGTTATGCAGAATCCAACCGTGATATCTCAGGTCTAAGGATTAAAAATACCCTAGTATGATCTTATGATAAATCATTGACTACATTTAAATGTCCATGTGTTCATCATAAATGGCCATATTCGATAAACAGTTCACTAACCGCGTATCCAGCTAATGCCCTAGTGATATAACTTTTATAATCACCACACCAATACCATCACATCATATTCTACGGAGGCATTCAGGAGCCTACTATGTAATATTATTGCCCAATTAATATTACCTATGTAGGGAATACTTTGATGATTTTGATCTTCTAAAGATTTGTATCATCCGGACATTTCACATGTAATACATATATATAAATGAAGCAATAAACCACATGTGAAATAAGAACATTTTCTTTTATTGATAAGATAAAATGTATATACAAACTATATACATTCACATATATATACAAAACATAATGCCTCGGAACCGATGACACGATTGGTTCCTAGGGCATACACTAACAAATTGAACCAAGAGTGTCTGATGGATGAATGTAGAAAGGAGATCCAGAATCGGTGACATTCAACATTTTATATCTTAGTTTGTATCTTTGCTAAAACTGGATGAAGTTGATGGTTTTTAGAAAGAATTGAAGAGAGAAATCAAGATCAAGAAGAGCACCACTTCGGATTTGAGCTGACTCTCTCAATCGGATCGATTTAGCAGTTTAGAATACTGCTCTGATACCTTGTTTGATTTAAGAGTAAAATGAAGAACAACATTTTTATTATTTCAGCTGAGAAGCTTAAGAAGAAGAAGATACAATGCATTTATTACACCTTTTATAAACCCGAAAACTATGGTCAAGTTAACCACAGTTAAACTAACTAACTTGCTAACTAACTACAACAGTCAACTACTAACTAGTTGTATTTACAATTTAATTCAATATAATAACTATAATACAATAATTCAAGAGATCGTAACTCACAGCATTTTGCAAGTGCCACAGGTATCATCACACTGTTATCTAAAATTATTCCACTTATCTCACACTCAAATTTATGTTGGATTATTGATAATAGAGTCGCGGATCTTCCTCAGCATTTTGCAAGTGCAAATGAATCAAGCCAAGCCGAGTAGTGCTCAGCTTGAGCTCGATTCATTATAAGAAATTTGAAGCTCGAGCTCAACGAGATTTGGAATCTGGGTTGGAGCTCGAGAAGAAATATTGAGCTCGAGATCATGCTCTAATTCATTTGCACCCCTATAAGCCACGATCGGCTTGACAAACTCTTATGCTCATTCTCAGCAATTTATCAAAAATAAAACAAATGATAAATGTGGCTCAAGCTCAACAGACATAAGCATGTTAGTTCACCCACTTTCCATTTTCTCACGATTACACAAGCTAAATTTAACACAAATTCATTCTTATCCTTTCCAAAATTTTCTTGCGAACCAGACATAGCTATGTTTATTAAAGACCTCAAAAACTGGAGACTTTCATTTCTTTACTTCTTCACTAATGATAGGAAACAATTAAATTATTTAAGCCCATTTTAAATCAGAATTGAAAATGAGTACATTACATATACTTGTTGAAAAAATACTACCAATCACATGGAAAATCATACGCGACTGGTGACTGACAGAGCTTGGCAGCTAGGCCGAACTGGCAGAGCTTTGCGACTCATGGATCTTGGCATGCCGACTTTGGCATGGCATGCCAACTTTGGAGTGGCGTGGGGAAGCTTGGCGTGGCGATTTGGGAGCTTTGGAGTTTAGAGTGTGAAGTCGGATAGGCGGAGAGGAAATGAAAAATTAGAATGTTGGGGCATAAGGTTCATTTTAATTTTGCAAGTTACTACAACTTGCGAGTCGAGTACCTGTAGGCTCAGAACTCGGCTAGCTTAAAATTCAAACTGCTTGAGCTCGAGCTCAGCTCAACAAATCCAAGCCAAGCCCAAGCTCGATCAACCATTATTAGTTTGTTGAATGCTGGTCAAACACATATTGAGTCGGTTCACTACGTGTTACGCATCATATGAGATTGGATGAAGTCCTCAAGGTTCCACAGTTTCAAGTTAATTTATTACCAATTAGTAAACTATCACAAGCATTAAAGTGTACGATAACATTCTTTTTTTATTTTTATGTTGTGTAGGATGTTGCTATGAGAAAGACGATTGGCCTGGGCAAGTAACATTATGGCTTTCACTATCTAGCACAAGACCAAAATCCAAAGTTGGCTTACACCATCTACAAACATTCCAATGTTTATCACCAGCATCTCTGGCATCCATCATGTGGTCCTCTTCAAGTTCTTTCCAAGACAAATCCTGCAATTTATTTTGATTCCAAGCATGTTTGTGAAATTTCTCCTTTAGCCAAACAAACTAGTCTACCTTTTTCATCTAGTTTAATTTCTTCTCAATTAAGTACCTTTTGATTTGATACATTTTGACATTTGGACCACATCAAATAAATTCTCATTTTGGGGCTCATTATTTTTTTTACAATTGTTGATGATTTTACTCGATATACTTGGACACATCTCAAGAGTTTTAAATCTGAAGCACAAGGAATATTGCAATCGTTTATTTCTTGGGTGGAAACACAATTTGATTGTCATATTAAAACTCTTCGATCTGACAATGGTGGTGAATTTGAATCCATGAAGCATTACTTAGGTACTAAGGGAATTAATTTTCATCATTCACGTACTTCAACTTCCCAACAAAACGGGGTAGTTGAGAGGAAACATCGTCATCTTTTAAATGTGGGAAGGGCTTTTCATTTTCTAGCAAACTTAAATTTTGGGGGGAAAGTATTCAAACGACTTGCTATTTAATCAATCGTTTACCTACGTCTCTTCTTTCTCATAAATCATCATACCAACTTCTCCACAACAAGCAACCCGCATACAACCATCTCTGAACCTTTGGGTGTCTTTGCTATGCCACCTAGATAGGCCAAAAATCGCATTGAACCTAACAAGGTCCAATAACAAAATAAACCTATTACGGCCCATTGCCTTAACTCAATTTCAGTTGGGCCTACACTTAAATCCACCTTGTGGATTGACAATTCTATGGGTTGGGTTTTCCTACAAGTTAAGCTAAATCGGGCTCCAGCCCATTAGCCCACTTTCATCCCAAAATAAGAATCAGAATCCTATCACCTTCTTAATTCATTCAAGATCTGGTATCATACATGAATAAGTACTCTTGAACCGATAAAGGCAAGGAATAAAAGTTCATTTCTGATTCAGACTCCTATACCAAATAGGACTCAGAGTTCTACCTAGACTCCAACCTCCTAGGTTCACTATATAAATAGAGGCTAGCCCTCTTATAATGCATTCAGAAATGAGCCATAACCTTAGTTCCTAAATTCTTGATCTAAACAATCTTTGTTTTCCCCGCCATAAAGCTTAGTTCTGACCAACTTCACCACCCTCAGCCTCCGCCTCCGCCTCCGCCTCCGCCTCTGCAAAGCTGTGCTTTGGCCACTTTGTGTTAGTCTTACCCTAGCCTTATTACGATAAACCCTTTCTCGCTCTCAACCCTCACTAAGCTTACCTTCAACCATGCTGACTTAAGCGTCAAGAGTGCCTAAAATAGACACCACAGCGGTATCCCTTGAGCCTTCATGTTTGTTCTCTCTTTCTGTGTAGGTTCATCTGATTGTAAATGACTCACTTCACACAAGATCTGTCCCTTCCAAATCAACCGTAGATTTTACTGTCTACACCACCAATCTTCTACCACACATAAATTTTATCAAAGAGCTCATCATTGTATTTTTGTTGGTTATCCTCTTGGTCAGAAAGATTATCGAGTCTATGATCTTGCAAAGCTGCGCTTTGGCCACTTTGTGTTAGTCTTACCCTAGCCTTATTACGATAAACCCTTTCTCGTTCTCAGCCCTCACTAAGCTTGCCTTCAACCATGCTGACTTAAGCGTCAGAGTACCTACAACAGACACCACAGTGGTAGCCCTCGAGCCTTCATGTTCGTTCTCTCTTTCTGTACAGGTCCATCTGATTGTAAATGGCTCACTTCACACAAGATCCGTCCCTTCCAAATCAACCATAGATTTTACCGTCTACACCACCAATCTTCTACCACACATAAATTTTATCAAAGAGCTCATCGTTGTATTTTTGTTAGTTATCCTCTTAGACAGAAAGATTATTGAGTTTATGATCTTGCAACACATAAATTATCTTCTTCTAAAGATGTTGTCTTTCACGAACATATCTTCCCATTTCACACTAATCCTCAAGAACAAGAACACAAAACTGTAATTCTTCCTTTGCCACACATCTCCGAAGAACCAGACTTCACAGATACAAGTAGCCCACAAGCCGATGACCTCCATCACTTGCGCCTATCCCAACGACCTTCTACCTTACCACGACCCCACTAAGCAACCACCATCTCCTACTGCTTGCCATTCTACCCGTCTCAAACAACCAAATGTCAAACTTCAAAAGTCCACCTCTACCACACAGCCTTGGTTGGTCCCAACTAGTCTTCTTCCTCGTCAGGTACGCATCACCCTTGACCTTGGTATATTTCTTATGCACAACTCTCCCCCAAATATCATAATTTTGTTTATATTATCACTACACTTGTGGAATCTGTAACTTGTGAACATGCAACTTTGGATCCGAAATGGCTAGAAGCTATGGCTGTAGAATTACATGCTCTTGAACAAAATAATACTTGGACACTCACGTCTCTCCCTTCCAATCATCGTACAATCTAGTGTAAATGGATCGAGTGTAAATGGGTGTATAGGATTAAATATAACTCTCACGGTACAATTGAGTGATACAAAACTCGGTTGGTGGCAAAAGACTTCACTCGTGATTGACTACAAGGAAACATTTGCTCCTATGGCCAAGTTAACTATGGTTCACTGGTTATTTATTGTCGCTGCTATTCAAAATTGGTCCCTTCACCAAATGGATGTTCAAAATGCATTTCTCCATAGTGACTTACTTGAAGAAGTATATATGGCTGTCCCCTGGTTTTCGTCGACAAGGGGAGACATCTATGGTATGTCGACTCAACAAGTCACTTTGCGAACTTAAATAAGCCTCCCATAGCTGGTTTCAAAACTTTTATACTGCTATTCAGCAAGATAGTTTTCATCAATCTAGAGCTAACTATTCTCTTTTCACTAAGATTTCTAACAATTTTTTCACGGTTGTACTTATCTGTGTAGACAACATTATCATAATCGGCAATGATGACAATGCAATTTCTGCTCTTAAATAGTCTATCCGCACGAAATTTCACATCAAGGACCTTGACCAATTACATTATTTCCTAGGTGTCGAAGTTGCTCGTTCTACTGGTGGCATTTTGATATCAACAAAAGTATACTCTTGATATCTTAGACGAATCAAGCTTGATTGGGGCCAAACCTTTGTTTGACACCTATGGAAGAAAATGTTAAACTCCTACCTATAGTAGGTGATCTATTGAAGAATCCATCCACTTATAGAAGACTGGTTGGACGACTCATTTTATCTTACTATTACAAGGCTAGAGATAAGTTATTCAGTTCACATGCTAAGCCAATTTATGCAAGAGCAAAGAAAACCTTATTTATATGTTGTTCATGATCTTTTGCGATATCTTAAATGTGCACTTGGGCAAGGATTATATTTTCCAGCCAAAGGAAATATGTTGTTGGTAGGATTTTGTGATGCAAAATGGGCTTGTTGTTCAATCACGAGACTATCTGTGACTAGTTATTGCATATTTCTTGGAGGGGCTCTTATTTCATTGAGAACCAAGAAACAAATGACGGTGCCAAGGTCTTCAGTTGAATCAGAATATCGAGCTATAGCCTTCACTATGTGTGAGCTTACTTGGCTCAAGTATTTGCTGGATGATTTGTGGGTAGAGCACCCACAACCAACAAAACTATTCTGTGATAATCAAGCAGTACTTTACATTGCTATCAATCCAGTTTATCATGAACGCACCAAGCATATAGAGATTGCTTGCCATGTTGTTCGAGAACGAATTCGGTCAGGTGCCATAGCAACAGCTCATATTTCATCAGCCTGTCAGATTGCCGATTTGTTCACTAAGCCACTTGGTACATCAAGTTTTCATTCTCTTCTTAGCAAGTTTGGCGTGCTTGACATACACGCTCCAACTTGAAAGGGAGTATTATGGGAAAGAATGAGGATCGACATAATTATAGGAAAGAGATTTGTTGATATTACGGAAAAGAATGAGGATCAGCATAATTATAGGAAAGAGATTTGCTAATTATAGAATCGTATATATGTCATTACTTTTTATTGATTGTAATTGATCGTTTATACAAAGTTCTCTAGAATAGAATAGCTGGTGTACTATATAAATGTATACTTTCTCTTTTGTAATGTACAAACTTCAATATACAGAGATTTTTCCCAATATTCAGTTTATTTTACACGTAATTATCGGATTAGGAGATATAGGGTTAATGACCATAATTATCACCATCCAATTGACTCTTGAGCATAAGCATGAGAATCTCCATAATTCATATGGCAATTTAATTTATACCAAGTATCTAATTTTAGGCATTTGAATGTGACCTACCAAGTAATTGAGTTGTCCTTTCTCCATTGGAAGAATGAGTGATCCGTTGCTTTGCACATCATGGCCGATGATTGGTTAAAAAAAATTGCTTCTTAACATTAATTAAGCCATCATCAGTTATATATATTGACCTCATCAATATCTACACAAGTTATGTCATCAAATTAATTTTTTCATGATCCTAACTATAACTGGATGACTAGTGCTAATTTTGAGTCAAGTTATGTCATCAAATTAATTTTTTCATGATCCTAACTATAACTGGATGACTATTGTTAATTTTGAGTGAAAATAATCTATTTTATTATCTCTGAAATAGTATACATCCATACTGTTCATTATAAATATTTTTTTGGTGAAAAAAAGTCTATACTTTATTATCTCTGAAATACTATACATATATAATATTCAATAGGAATAATTTTTGGTGAAAAAATTCTTACTTTATTATCTTTGAAATAGTACACGTATATATTGTTTAATAAGAATGATGATTCCACTAATTTGGTGATGTGAGACACAAAAACAACTAGAAAATCTTAGATTATACCGTGGGCTTAAGCCTAAGTATAATAATATAATTAACATGACTTAAGCCCAAATATAATAATACTATTACCAATTACCATCTATCTTTAATCACCTCCTTTAAGATTTAGTTTTCTTTTGCTTACTCAGAGACTATATTATTAGACTGTTATGGATGTATTGATCGATTCACAATAATTTTTTTTTTTTTTTGTTATGATTCCATTAATTCAATATTTTTATATGTAAGATTTTAGCACAATCTATCAAATTGTAAATAGAGAAGAGTTTAACCAATAAATAGTTGAAAACATGATACTTTAATTTGTCTTACACCACCCGAAATTGAAGATGCCCCGATGTGTGTTGTGAGATCTGTGTATAAAATAATATTAGTGTTCTTTTGAAGCATTTTCCTATGTTAGAGGAATCTAATTACCTCGATGCTGGTATATGCCGACGTTATGAAGAGCATCAGCCTTTGGAGTAATTTGATATTTCTCCAATGCATTTTGTTCGCATCAAAGATATATTATTACCTTGACGTAGGTGTTGAGGTATGAATTCATACACCAGCACCTACATGACATTGGCACATTGACAAATGCACCAATGCTAGGTCCCGAGGCTAATGTATCTTCGTTTTCTAGTAGTGTTAGAGCATTTCCAAGAACTAGTTATATGATATATACTCTTTATTATTAGAGAATCTCTGAATGACTCTTTATATGACCCAAAATTATTTTATTATAAAGAGTTTATCCATAAAAACAAGAGTCAAACGGATTCTTTATCCTTTAAATATAAATTAAAGAGTGAGTTTGACTTTTTACATCTAGAGAGTCAAATTTCATTATTTATCCTAATTTTAATTAATAAACTATAAGTTTCTATGTATTTTATTTATTAATTTTCTCTCTCGTTAATTCTCTTTCTTGATAATAAACAGTATCTTCATTAAATTTATAGAGTGCATTAGATTTGAATAAAAAAATTATTTTTTATATTTAGAAATTAATGAAGATACGTTTTATTTATATGAAAGATGTTCTTTAAAATAAAGAGCACAATTGGAGATGCTCTTAATTTATAAAAACAAGAGTTCATTAATTTCTAAATAAAGAACATCTCCAAAAGACTCTTCAATGACTCAAATTCTTTATCATAAAGAGTTTATCTATAAAAACAAGAGTTTAACGGACTCTTTGTTCTTTAAATATAAATTAAAGAGTGAGTTTGACTCTTCATACCTAGAGAGTTAAATTTCACTCTCTATCGTAATTTTAAATAATAAATTACAAGTTTCTATGCATTTTATTTATTATTTATCTCTCTTATTAAGTTTCTTTCTTAAAAAAATATATTCTCCCTCTTAAAATTTAAAGAGTCTATTAGATTTGAATAAAAATTTTGTTCTTTATATTTAAAAATTAATGAAGATGCTCTTTATTTATATAAAAAAAATGCTCTTTAAAATAAAAAACACAATTAGAGATGCTCTTACAACATAAGTTTTTAATTTGGTTTTCGACATTTTTTTTTTTTTGGTGATCGGGAGTGTCCGAACCAGCTTGCATTCACCTCAGCTAATCTCAAAGCTCTGAAGTGAACGATCGGATAAATTCCCTCGTTAGCCATCCTTATTAGTGTCGAAGAAACTTGAATTCACATGTTAAACCTATTTGTTCTTTTACCATTTGTTCTTTTACTATTGAATCACCCAGTGATGGTTTATATGAAAATTTAAATTAAGCATGCGCTTCGACTCTCAAAAGAAATCCAACAATTTTCTTTAATATTAAAAAGAGAGAGAGAGAGAGAGAGAGAGAGAGAGAGAGAGAACTCTTCTAAACTGTTAGTATATATATTAGTATCTTATAATATCCCTAGAATATATGATTATTCCTGTAATTAAGCTGTAATTTCCTGTAATTATGCTAGGTTAGAATCTTTCCATATAATGTATTTCCTTATTAACTTCGGCCTTCTCCACTATATATAGAGACCTCATTTGTATAGTTTTTACACACAGAAATATACAATCATATGATTCCTCAAAACTCTCTTTATTTCAACATGGTATTAGAGCCACTACTCTGATCTTTCTGTCCGTACAAGTCGTTTCATTGATGTTTCCTTCTGCACCAACCTTGGCTTTCCCTACACTGATAGTGAGATTTTCGTGGTTTACATTCGATTTTTGCTCCCTTTTTTTTTATCAAATCTGATCATAAACGGCTTCTTGAGAATTTTATCAGTGTTTCTATGTCAAGATTTTCCCGATACGCTTCTGCACGTGCCTCCACCTGCCATTCGACGGTCAACAGGTGGACCTGGGCTGGACTTTGAATCGAATGTGCTGATTTATAGAAGAAAGAAAAATGGGCTGGGAAGGCTTGACTTGTTGCTAAGGGGTTCACACAGGAGTATGAGATTGACTATGAGGAGACTTTTGCTCCTGTTGCTAGACTTACATATGTCAGATCTTTACTTGCAGTTGCTACTGTCCGGCGTTGGGAACTTTTTCAAATAGATGTTAAAAACGCCTTCCTTAACGGTGATCTTACTGAGGAAGTTTACATGCAGCCTCCACCTGGCTATGAGCATCCTCCATATAAAGTTTGTCATCTTCGTCGCGCACTTTATGGGCTCAAACAAGCTCCTCGAGCTTGGTTTGAGAAATTTCAGTCAGTCGTTTCTCAACAAGGCTTTCTTTCTAGCCCATATGATTCTGCACTCTTTCTTCGCACTACTGGGGCAAGTACTATCATTCTTCTTCTCTATGTAGACGATGTGATTATTACTGGTGATGATATTGCTAGTATTCGAGATCTTCAAACTTTTCTTAGTCAGAATTTTGAGATGAAGGATTTGGGACATCTTAACTACTTTCTTGGCCTTGAAGTTACTTCAAATCAAGATGGATATTATCTCACTCAAGCAAAATATGCCTTTGATTTACTTTCCAAAGCTGGGTTGACAGACAGCAAGATAGCCACTAGTCCACTTGAGTATAATACTAAGCTTCTGGCCACTGATGGTTCTCCACTTGCAGATGCAACTCTTTATCGACAGTTAGTTGGCAGTCTCATTTATCTTACTGTCACCAAGCCTGACATTTCATATGATGTTCATCTGGTCAGTCAATTTATGAGTGCACCTTGATCTACTCATTTTGCTGCGGTTCTTCGAATTCTACGCTACATCAAGGGTACTCTGTTTCATGGTCTGCACTTCTCATCCCACTCCTCTCTAGCGCTACAGGCCTATTCTGATGCAGATTGGGCTGGTGATCCTACTGATCGTCGCTCCACCACTAGTTATTGTTTCTTACTTGGTACTTCTTTGATTTCATGGCGTAGTAAGAAACAGTCTGTTGTTGCCCGTTCTAGCACTGAGGCTGAGTATCGCGCTCTTGTTGATACGACATCTGAACTTTTGTGGTTACGCTGGCTCTTGAAAGATATGGGTGTTCCTCAATCAATAAGTTCTCCTCTTCACTGCGATAATCGTAGTGCCATCCAGATTGCGCATAATGATGTGTTTCATGAACGTACTAAACATATTGAGATTGATTGTCACTTCATCCGCCATCATCTTCAGCAGGGTGTCCTCCAATTACATTCAGTTTCTTCTGAAGATAATCTTGTTGATATTTTTACGAAATCCCATCCACCTAGTCGACTTGGTGATTTTGTTTCCAAATTCCAGTTGACTTCGCCACCAAGAGTTTGAGGGGGGATGTTATTATATATATTAGTATCTTATAATATCCCTAGAATATATGATTATTCCTGTAATTAAGCTATAATTTCTTATAATTATGATAGGTTAGAATCTTTTCATATATTGTATTTCTTTATTAACTTTGGCCTTCTCTATATATAGAGGCCTCATTTGTATAGTTTTTACACACAGAAATATACACCTCAAAACTCTCTTTATTTCAACATAAACAAAGCCAACTTAACGAACAGAACAAAGGAAATGAGCGCCATTACTTCCTATCAGTACAGCCCAACAAAAAGCAGCATGTATCGTCACTGTATAACTACTGCAAGCCTAATTAGAAGCGCAAATGAAGTGGCTACAATCCCGCACCTTCGCAACTCACCATACTCAGCTCTCTCTTCTAACGTGCGCTCCAACGCCACCATGACCAAGGACGCTGATGATTCCCATCAGCTCGAAGCCATATTCCAGCAAAAACGGTTTCTCAGGTCCAAGATTCGCAAAGACCTTAAAAGCATGGACCCAATTCAACGATCTCAAGAAGGTCTTACTCTCTTATTTACTTTATCGTACTCGAAATGTTCGTTTGTTTGTCTGAATGAAAATTCCAAATAAGTCTGCCAATTATGTGATTGTTGAATGCTGAACAGAGTTTTGGCCAATTGATGGACAAAAATGTAAATGAATTAGAAAGGGGGCATTGTTTTGTTCTACAGAGAAGTTTTACTTCTCGTGTTTCTTATGTTTTGTGTGAGTGTGACAGATAATGCGATTCATAACATTGTTATGGAATCTCCATGGTTCAAAGCGAGCAAGAGCTTATGTGCTTATATAAGCTGTGCGGCTTTACGGGAAGTGGATACATCAAGAATTGTCTCAGAGATTCTGTCCAGCCCAAGCACCGGTTTGTCAAGACATTTTTGCTTGTTATTTTGGTATTGTAACATATTACCGAAATTTCATATTTAGGAATGAATATATTGGCACATATATTTCCAAATAAATGCTTGAGTGCTTACTGGTGCTCATTAGCAACTTGTTTAACAATTTGGACGGATCAAAACTCAAAGATGAAAGTGGGAGGGCACTGAAGTTGTTGGGGGCACTAAATTGAAGTAGTTGCTTTTCAAACTATTAGTTATAAGTGTTTTAGCATGTTATAATCTTTTCCCTTTTTATTTACCGTCTTTGGCCTCTTGAGTTAATCCTATCGTCCCTGTTAGCATAGATGGTGAGCAAAAGGAAAAGCATAATGCTGGAAAAGTTGTAAGCTAATATAAAAAAGGTGTGGATTTTGTTAGCCATGTATTGCTATTTTAGTCACATTCATGGGTGAATCCAGTTTTCCTTTTTCCTGCATGCTTCAAAGCCCTGTCCTTAATGTGTATAAAAGATTTATATTTCTGGAAAATTGATAATGCTCTTTCCTTGCAATTTACTCCATTATTATCTGTCATCTTATTGTTTCAGTGTTGAGAACGTTTTCATCACCAAACAATCGCATTTCATTACAATTTTATTATACTTGTGGAGATTCTTACATCTCATTTTCACTCCAGAGGGTAATACACAGTTGAGGAAAAAGCTTTATGTTCCACGTGTGGAGGACAAGAACAGCAACATGAAAATGCTCAAAATATCCAGTGTTAATGACCTCATAGAAAACTCAATGAACATTTTGGAGCCACCCCTAGTAGATTCTAATGGAAATCAATGTGAAGATGGTACTTTTCTTTTTATATATATTTCCTTTATCTAATCAAAGATACTTGACCGTACTTCATCATTTATAGCTTGCACCACTATAATTTCAGACGCTATGTGAACTAAATATGTTCAGCATTCTTGACCCCTTTTATTATAAATGCCCTTGAACTAAAATTCTTTTCAAGTCAATACCTACAGTTAACTTGTAACTAGGGAACTATAGTAATGTTTGTAGAGTCATCTGTTAACATGCAGTTGAGTATTGGTAAAGAATGCAAAAGACATCTTCAACTCTGCATTAGAGTTTGTGCTCAATTTCTTCTTTTAAGGGAGTAGAATTCTGCTCATAGAGTCATCACCATTGTAAGAATGCTTTCTGGCTTAGAAAATTTTGTTATTCCAAATTAGTCTATATATATATATATATATATATATGCTTCCAGTAGCAGCAAGAGGAACTATAGGGTCGTTTTAGCATGTGCCCAAAGACACATGTTAAAGCTACAAAAATACACAATTTTAATGAAATTAGTACACTTAAAAATGCTTTTTTTTTTTTTTTCCCTTGTAAATGGAGAGCATTAATATAGTAAAAAATTTCATTTTTAGGTACCATTAATATGTGCTTATAAGGGTATTTGTTAACAGGTCCCTTTGAGATACTGATAACTTATGATTAAAAAGTTGGAACTATTATTTTTATTATTTCCTGGTGCTCCATTGCTAAAGTATTTCAGTTTAACAAGGTCAATTCGTTGCTTGATGTGTCTTCAAAGCTGTGTCTTGGCTATTGCAAATTTTCCATTTAAAAGGACAAGAGCTTGTCTGATGTGGGAATTTTTGACCTATTTGAACATTTGAACTTGCAAATTCTATCAACATAGTTCAGAACAATTTTAATCAGAGGAAAGAGTTTCTGCAATTCTATTTATAGTAATTAATAATTACAATGCTTCCTTAAGTAATTTATGATTGTCCTACTTAATTTCAGATGACGAAGGTTTTGGGTCATTTACAGTTTGGTTAATTATGAATGTTGTGTAGAGAATAAATATTAAGTGAAACCTGAAGGAATCCCAGGCCTGCTCCTTCAGTTAGTAAAACTTTCCTGTTATTAGTTTTGATGGCTGCTTTTACCTGGGTTCTGCCTTCCCCATATGATAGTGTACGATTTCCATCTTGGAGATTATAGATTCATTTTGGTGTGGTGAGTCTGGCTGTTATTCATCTGAAGGGTTTACTTGGTGCAGTAATGCAGGCAAGAGAGCCAGTTGACTTGGTCATTTTACCAGGTAATCATGTTGATTCTCACTCTTGTTTTGGAAAACCAAAAAAAAGGAGAGAAATTTTGATTCTTCTTTGTTACCTTCTATTGTTAGAAACTGATCTGTGGGAGACCTGTAATTTAATTATTTTTTTATCAAGTGACTTCTTTTCATTTTCTTTCAGGGCTTGCATTTGACAAATCTGGAGGACGCTTGGGTCGTGGTGGGGGGTGAGTTGATGCAATGTAGCTTTAGAATTTGTTGTATTTTTCCAACTTTTGTCAAAGGGCATGGCCATTATTACTACCGCGTATATTTTTATGGTGTTTATAACTACTTGCATTTAATATGTTATTACGGAAGCTTACAGTTATATTTGAAAATTAGATTATATTTTGATCATTTAAAAAACATCATAAAGATATCTCAATGCTAACTTTTTGCTAATAATGACTCTTATCTTGGTGCTTCATTTATTGATATTTATGATCAATGAACTAAATTATGACTGCTGTTATATGGATGTAATAATGTGCCGTAGGCAGCAAGTACAAAAATTTTAAGATTTGACTAGGGACATGCTTTAATCCATTTGTCGCATTTCTATTGAGATATTGGCTTATTATCGCTGTGGTTTCACTGCATGGTAAAATCTGGAAGATACTATGACGTGTTGCTTAAGAAATATCAAAAGCTTGCACAGGAGAGGAAGTGGAAGCTACCCCTACTTGGTGATTTCCTATTGTTGGTTAACAATACATTTACAACTTTTTGTATCAAAGTTCCATTTCCATCGTAAATATTTATTATAATTCCTTGCTTTTTGTTATTTGGTTGCAGTTGCATTATCATATTCTGTACAGATCATGGAGGAAGGATCCATACCTGTCACTCCCTGTGATGTTCCAGTGGATGCTCTTGTATCACCTAGTGGTTTCATTCCCATAACCCCAATTGCTTTAGAGAGGTATGATTGAAGGAAGGTGTCTCCTTTCTGCTGAATATGGTATCTTACTAAATTGGCACACCAATAAGGATTTACTGTTACATTTAGTGTGGTCTGATAAGAAATTAGCAAGTATTGCCTTTAGCTAGCTGAAATGCAAAGGGGCTATCAGTAAAGAATCAATCAAGATATTGACCTTGGTAAATTGTATTATTGCATGATGGAAAATAAATTATTGAGGGCTTTTTTTGTGTATAGAAATTGGAAATTTAATAGTTTCGAATCAAATCTAGTAATGGAGTTTGGAAGAATTTGTATCAGTGCTTCACATGTATTATACACCTCTGTCAGAGATACAAAGCAAGTGACAAAACCATCTTCCTGCTCTGCTTCTGATTGATAACATTGCGACACACAAGTTGCTGAAGTGCATAAATAGGTGGTACCACAGCATTCCAGTAGACTCAAATTTCTATGGTATGTATGTCTTTCTACCTTAACTAGCTGGGTTATGAAGGCATGCCCGAGATATCAATATTGTAACTATTGTTGGATATATCCCAAGGATCAGTAAAGTGTCAATTATGTTCAATTCTTTTTCTTAAATGATTTTTATTTTATTTTTAATTATTATTATTATTATTATTTTACATATTGCAATTTATTGTAAATAGAAATCGCTATCACCATCCGCACACCTTTTATCTTTTGTGATGATTCTTGCAGTGTCAAATTTCTTACCTCCGAACGTACCGGAAGCATTCACAATTGGAAAAATGCTTTTTTTTTTTTTTGGGTAATTGAAAAAATGCTTTAAGAATTAAGAGAACCTCCAATTAAACAACTTTATGTAAAACAAGGTAGAGAATGTTGTGTAATTGCCTGTATAATACATTCTAAACCAACATAAAGATTTCTCTGCTATGGTTATTTATCTTTGATTTCGATTTCGATGCAACCCAAAAAACCTTACCAGGGTTTGACATGCCCCAAATCCTCTTGAAAGGGAACGGTATTTTATCTTTTATGTTTAGGCCGAATGAATTATGCATACCCAAAGTTTGTTGAAATAACAAGTTGGTACCTAAAAAATTTTGAAACGACAAATAGGTACCTTCCGTCATGTTCTGTTAGTGATTTTCGTTAGATAATAGTGAAAAGACTAAAATGCCCTTGAAAGTTGAATTTTTAGTTTTTTATAAATTTAAAAATTTCTAAAAAACCCCATAGGTTTGCTAATTTGACTAAACACCCCAATATATAAAAATTTTATAAAATAACAAAAACACTCCCGCCACCTACAGTGCCAGATTCGGCCACCACCGTTGGAATCTGGCCGAAAAATTGCGTTACGACACATACCCATTGGATCTGTGTCGTAACACGTAGATCTTTCATTTTTCGGCAAGATCTGTGGCTGATCTGGCCGGAAAATACCAGATCTACGGTCAGATCTGGCCGTCGAGACCGGAAACTTGCCGAAAAATTGTGTTATGACACAGACCCATCGGATCTGTGTCGTAACACGTCGATCTGGAGTTTTCCAGCCAGATCCGTGGATGATCTGGCGGTCGAGGCCGAAAAAGGCCAGACACGGATCTGGCCGGAAAAGGCCAGATCGGTGTGTTACGACACAGATCCGACGGGTTTGTGTCGTAACACAATTTTTCGGCCAGATTCCGGCAGTGGTGGTCTGAATCTGGCACTGTGGGGTGGCGGGGGTGTATTTGTTATTTTATAAAAAATTTATATATTGGGGTATTTAGTCAAATTAGCAAACCTAGGGGTTTTTTAGAAATTTTTAAATTTATAAAAAACTAAAAATTAAACTTTCAAGGGCATTTTAGTTTTTTCACTATTATCTAACGAAAATCACTAACTGAACATGACGGAAGGTACTCATTTGTCGTTTCAAAACTTTTTGGATACCAACTTGTCATTTCGACAAACATTGGGTATGTATAAGTTGTTCTCCCTTTATGTTTATAACTTATTTCATGCGTTACAATTTGACCTCGGCCCTATTCAATGTCAAATAGACCCTAAAAATGTTTAATTTAATTTAATTAGATTCAAGAAAGGTCAAACTCGATGCAATATAATTCGTCCACAAAAAGTAGTTCAATATTACATGAATAGACTAACATTAATAAATAGTTTATAAAAAAGTTACCATTGAGTATATAAAAAATAAATTTAATTATAATAAATAATTTTAATTTCCAATTTTTCCAACATTTCTTTTAGGATTTAGGGCACAACCTCTTTTTTGTCACACCTCTCTCTCTCTCTCTCTCTCTCTTTAATTCTTATATTAAAAACAATTTGTTTATCTTATTTCTTTACTAATGTTATTTCCTCGAATTATCTAGATTAATAATTCTTTTTACGTTTATTTAAAAACTTTTTTAACCCCCTCAAATGTTTTTTTTTCCTCTTAAGGACAAGTAATAATAGAGAATAAACTGGTTACTTGTCTTGCATGCAATGTATTCGAGAGATTGACCATCAGTAATCAGTATTTAGTAGTGACGATTGTTACATATATATATGACCATCAGTAATCATATATATATGTAACAAGTTTCACAATTGAATTCATTAACGTAAAATGAATTAAGATTTATATTAAATAAATAGACTTTAAACAATTCTAGTTGAATCTTGAAAGAGGTTAAAAACATTTTTTTTTCTTTTTTTCACATTTTAGCAAGTGACAATTTGGTATTTTTAGTAAGTTTAGAAAGTCTATGGTGCACGCTATAATTCCAAAAAACCGGCGGTTACTTTTAATATTTAGAAACCTCAAGGTTATGGTTGCAATTAACCATAATTATTTAGTACCGACTACTGAGTCGACTGACGTACGAATAGGGGTGAGCGGTTCCGGGTACCCTGTACTTTTTCAGGGAACCGGAACCGGAACCGCACAGTACAGGTTCCCAAAAAAAGGAACCGGAACCGGAACCGCACAGTACAGGTTCTTCAATTCAAGGAACCGGAACCTAAAATGCAGGTTCCGGTTCCTTTCCAGGGTACGTCCCTGTTAAAAATAATTACCCCCCTATTAGTTTAAAAAATAACAAAAACACCTTATAAGTTTACAAATACACCCCTAACATTTTCGTTATTCATCATTGTGTCCAATGTACTCATAACCTGTAATCTCTAGCAAACACTTGAATTCAATCAATTCATCACATTCACTAATATTCTGCAATCAAAACCAAACACAAACAATTATTCATCCACATTCACATAAATAACTTCACCAAAATCATTATAAACACATTCTTAATACTAATTACTAACATTGCCATTTGCCAGGGTCATTTGATAAGTTAATAAATTATAATGTTTATAATTTATTAATTTAATGTTATAATTGGTTAATGAGTATTTATAATATACCAAATATAATTAGTAAATTTAATATTAGAAACAAGTAATGTTTAATTAAATAAGTGATCATACTACAATGTAAATTGAATTTTATAATTATTAAGTGATCATACTACCATGTAAATTGTAATGTTATAATTAATTAAGTATATATTATTTAATTATAATGTAATATTATAATAATAAAATTGTTAATCATTTAATTAAGTATTATAATATTGTTTATAATAGATGTTATAATTAATTAAATATCTACAATAAATTTATATATATGTTATAATTAATAAAATTATAATATTCGATTAAATATTGTGCAAATTATTAAATTCTAATGTTTATATATAATGTCATAATCAATTAAGTAATCATTTAATTATGTAATGTTATATTAATTATATGATCATACTAAATATATATGTAATGTTTATGAATTAAGTAATCATACTCAAATCTATAATTTAATATATAATTATTAAATTTCAAATCATTTAATTAATATACTAATGTTTATAATGGAATGTTAATTGATTAAGTAATCATATACAATATATAAAGTAATGTTATAATTAATTAAATTTTTAATCGTTTAATTAGTAATGTAATAGTATAGTAGATTACTAGTTTTATAATGTAATGTTATAAATTCATAACTAATTAAGTAATTATGTAATCTTTAACTATATAATGTTATAATTAAGTAAGTGATCATATATAATGTAATATAATAATATTATAATTTAATTGAGTAATATTTAACTAAATGTAATGCTTAATTAATGTTTATAGGTAATGTTTAATTAATTAAATTTCTTATCATTTAATTAAGTATTGTGCTAATGTTTATGTAGTAAATTAGTAATTACTAATGTTTAAATATAATATCATAACTCATAATCAATTAAGTAATTATTTAATTATATAATTTTATATTAATTATAGATCTCTATAAATAGTATAATGTAATGTTAAATGAATTAGTAATCTACTACAAATCTAAATTTAATATTATAATTAATTAAATTTCAAATCATTTAATTAATATACTAATGTTTATAATGGAATGTTATAATTGATTAAGTAATCATATTACAATATAAAGTAATGTTATAATTAATTAAATTTTAATCGTTTAATTAAGTAATGTAATAGTATAGTAAATTACTAATGTTTATAATGTAATATTATAAATTCATAACTAATTAAGTAATTATGTAATCATTTAACTATATAATGTTATAATTAAGTAAGTAATCATAATATATGTAATATTATAATATTATAATTTAATTGAGTAATTATTTAACTATAATGTAATGCTTAATTAATGTTTATAAGAAATGTTTATAAGATAATGTTATAATTAATTAAATTTTTTATCATTCATTAAGTATTGTGCTATGTTTATATAGTAAATTAGTAATTACTAATGTTTAAAATATAATATCATAACTCATAATCAATTAAGTAATTATTTAATTATGTAATGTTATATTACTTATATATCATACTATAATAGTATAATGTAATGTTATAATGAATTAATAATTTATACTATAAATCTATAATTTAATATTATAATTAATTAAATTTCAAATCATTTGATTATATACTAATGTTTATAATAGAATGTTTATAATTGATTAAGTAATTATATTAATATATAAGGTAATGTTTATAATTACTTAATTTTTAAGTTAATTAAGTATGTAAAATATAGAAATTAGTAAATTACTAATGTTTATAATGTAATGTTATAAATTCTAACTATTATGTAATTATGTACTCATTTAACTATGTTAATACTATAATTAAGTAAGTGATCATAATATTAATGTAATATAATATATTATAATTTAATTGAGTAATTATTTAACTATAATGTAATGTTAATTAATGTTTATAATGAAATGTTTATAAGGTAATGTTATAATTAATTAAATTTCTTATCATCAATTAAGTATTGTGCTAATTTATTATGCAAATTAATTACTAATGTTTAAAACATAATATCATAACTCATAATCAATTAAGTAATTATTTAATTATGTAATGTTATAATTAATTATATAATCCTACTATAATGTATGTTATAGTGAATTAACTATTAAATAATCATACTATAAATTTTTAATGTAATATTATAATTAATTAAATGATTTTTAATCATTTAATTAAGTTTGTACTAATGTTTATAATAAAGTCAATTAATTAAGTAGTAATCAATTAATGTAATGCTATAATTAATTATCTATAAATCAATTAAGTAATGTTATAAAATTATAATTAATTAAGTAATCATTAACTATAATGTAATGTTATAATTGATTAAGTATGATATTTAACTAGTAATTAAATTATCAATTTATCATATATAATTAATTAATTACTAATTTATTATAGATATACTTAAACTTGATATTGAAGTAATACATAATTATTACTCAATCAATATACTATTTTATTCAAAAATAATTCTTTAATAACATTAAAATGTAAACCACTTTTAATTGGATCATAATTCCAATATTCATTTAATTGATCAAAACTTTAATATTATATATTATAAATATTTAAAGCTTTTAATATGGTGTAATTTATATGTAATAAGTATAATTGTATTCGTATATTTATTTAATTAGGTTATTCTAAAATTTAATTTTTTCTATTTTAATTTTTTTATATGTAAAATAATAGAAACTCCCCCATTATTTACATTTCACAAATATTTCATATAGTTCCAGGTTCCAAAATAGGTTCTAATCAGGTTCCAAAAACAGGTTTCCATACATCAGGTTCAAAGTTCCCAAAACAGGTTCAAACAGTTCCAAAAAAGCAGGTTCCAAACAGGTTCCAAAACAGGCTCCAAACAGGTTCCAAAACAGGTTCCAAAACAGGTTCCAAACAGGTTCCAAAACAGGTTCCAAACAGGGTACCCTCTACAGGTTCCAAACAGGGTACCCTTTTTACAGGTTCCGGTTCCGGTTCCGGTTCCTTCGGGGGTAAGAACCGGAACCGGAACCGCACAGTAGCGGTTCCAAAAAATTGGAACCGGAACCTACCCGCACAGTGCAGGTTCTGGGTAGGTTCCGATTCCGGTTCCGGTTCTTACCCCCGGTTCCGGTTCTACCCGCTACCTGTGCTCACCCCTACGTACGAACATGCAGTTATTATGTATCGTATCAAGTATCAACACTCAAAAACTTTTTTACTCCATAACCACAAGCACGCAAAGGTAGAGAATTACACTAGAATCCAACTCCAGTACCATCCATGCAAACAAACTTCTGATCTGAGCCCTCCAATCAGTTCCATCACTTCTTTTAATGGACGACGACGACATCATCTACTCAACACCTTCATTCCGATACCATTGGGACGTGTTCTTAAGTTTTAGAGGAGAAGACAGTCGCCACAACTTCACGGAAACTCTTTACAGAGAGCTTATACGGAGCGGAATACGTATATTTCGTGATGACGAGGAGCTGGAGAGAGGAGAGGAGATCCCTCCGAGCCTGTGGATTCCATTCAGGATTCTGCAGCTGCTATAGCTGTCATATCAAGCAAGTACGCTCCTTTAAGATGGTATCTTGAGGAGCTTGCTAGAATAGTAGAGTACAGGAAGCTAAATCTTCCGGTATTTTACAAGGTTGATCCTTCGGATGTCAGGAGGCAAAAAGGCCCATTCGAGGAGGATTTTGTGAAGCAAATAACGTTGGTCGATGGAGGAGAGCTATGGAAAAGGCCGGTGACATCTCTGACTGGGATTCTAGAATTTGGTAATATTTTTATTTTTTTTTAAATTTCTACGTTGCTTTCTGAACTTTCTTTCTTCGTTTGCTTGTTTATTTTCTCATGTGTTAGTTGTATTGGAAGACTAAACAAGACTTTTGATTTTCGATAGGAGAGAAGACTTTTGAGTAGGACGCGGAAGAAGAATCTTTTTGTATGTTAAACTTTGATTGGTAAATCTTACATAGAAATAGGGTTCTAGATCTGCAATTTGGAATACACTTTGCATTGCTTTTACAATGTGGACTATTTTCTCATTAATGTTTATTTAATTTGGAATTGGGTTAATTTGGAGATTTTTAATCTAAAGTTGCGTAGCATTGAGATTTCAACAATATTTCTTAAATATTTCAGGACTTTCTTATTTTATCAGTTTTAACATTTTTATTATTTTTTTGATATTATGTAATTTCTTAATTATATTTGTATATTGTAATTGATAAATCACCTATTACAACACAAGAGGCACCATATTTTAATAGTCTAACTTCGAAAAAGTTTGAAATTCATTTGGTCTTCGAAAACGACCATGATTTTGATGACGAAGACTATGAAGAATCATTAGATGAACACCAACAGTCAGTATTAATGAAACTAGCCAATATTCATCGGCTCCTTGTAAACCAATCAAATTGTTTCTTTGAGGCATATTCAGTTGAACCATGTATTCTGTACACTACTGTTTTGCATTGTCTTGAACGTTGAAGTGATTGCATATTCTTTCTTATTTGTCAAAAAATAACTTACAGGAAATATTTGCTTGCTTCATTTCTCTTCATCAATTACGGTCGTCTATTTACAACAGATTGGGTGAGTACTATTGACCATACTACCACTTTTTTAGAAATATTATATTAATTATTTGCAAAAGCAACGAATACATTCTTCCTTTCTTCGTCTTATTATTTATTACTTTTTGCAAAAGCAACGAAAATATGACAATTTTATTATTTATTACTCTTTGCAAAAGCAACGATTATGTTCTTCCTTCTTCTTCTTCTTCTTCTTCTTTTCTTACTTTCTGAGAACCAGAGCCTTGACCTTGACATTAATGACCCAAATGGCAAGCGACGCTGCTTCATACACACCGGAACCTTTCAGGATCCGTTGGGACGTATTTTTAAGTTTCAGAGGTGAAGATACGCGCCACACCATCACGCACAGCCTATACGACTCACTTCATAAGCATGGAATCAGAGTCTTTAGAGACGACGAGGGCTTGAACCGTGGGGACGAGATTGCTCCTAGTCTTTTTGAAGCCATCTATGACTCCGCGGCTTCCATTGTCATTCTCTCGCCCAATTATGCCTCTTCTAGGTGGTGCCTTGAAGAGCTGGGTAAAATATGCGAGTTAAATAGACTGATTCTGCCTGTGTTCTACCAAGTTGA